>NW_012122932.1:2636643-2643196 GCF_000951035.1 Colobus angolensis palliatus
AGCGTGCACTCAGGGGAGCGAGCACTCAGAGGAGCGCGCACTCAAAGGAGATCGCACTCAGAGGAGCGCACACTCAGGGGAGCGTGCACTCGGGGCGGCGCACTCAGACGAGTGCACTCTCAGGGGAGCGCACACTGAGGGGAGCGCGCACTCAGGGGAGTCCGCACTCAGGGGAGCGCACACTCAGACGAGCATGCACTCAGGGGAGCAAGCACTCAGATGAGCCCGCACTCAGAGGAGCACACACTTAGAGGAGCTCACACTCAGGGGAGCACGCACTCAGGGGAGCGCATACTCAGATGAGCGAACACTCGGGAGCGCACACTCAGAGGAGCTCACACTCAGGGGAGCGCACGCTCAGACAAGCGCACTCAGGGGAGCGCACTCTCGGGAGCACGCACTCAGGGGAGCACGCACTCAGACGAGTGCGCACTCAGGAGCACATGCTCAGATGAGAGCGCACTCAGGGGAGTGCACACTCAGGGGAGCGCACACTCAGTCAAGGGTGCACTCAGGGGAGCGAGCACTCAGATGAACCCACATTCAGAGGAGCGCTCACTCAGAGGAGCTCACATTCAGAGGAGCGCACACTCAGATGAGCGCTCGCTCAGGGGAGTGCACACTCAGACGAGCGCACACTCGGAAGCGCACACTCAGAGGAGCTCACACTCAGGGGAGCGCACACTCAGACGAGTGCACACTCAGGGAAGCGCACACTCAGACGAGTACACACTCAGGGGAGTGCATACTCAGGGGAGCGCACACTCAGACGAGCATGCACTCGGGAGCACACACTCAGGGGAGCGCTCACTCAGGGGGATGCACACTCAGGGGACTTGGCCTGACTACAAGACCATTCTTTCCTCTTAGGCCTTTGGGCCTATGATGTGAGGGGCTGCCACAAAGACCTCTGAAATGCCTTTAAGACCTTTTCCCCATTGTCTTGTATATTAGCACTTAAGCTCCCTTTGAGTCATGCAAACCTGTCTATTAAGGGGTTGCTCCCCAGCTTGCTTGAATTTCTCTCCTGATAATATGGTGCTTTTTCTTAGACACATGGCCAGGCTGCAAATTTTCCAAACTTTTACATTCTGCTTCTCCTTTGAATATAACTTTCAATTCTAAGTCATTTCTTTGCTACAGTATCTGAACATAGGCTGTTAGAAGCAGTCAGGCCATATTTTGAACACTTTGCTCCTTGAAAATTTCTTCCACCGGATACCGTAAGTCATCACCTCTAAAGTTAAAAACTTCTATAGATAACTAGGGCATGAATACACGGTTTTTTTTGTTTTGTTTTTGTTTTTGTCAAGGCATAACAACGACCTTCACTCTAGTTCCCAATAAGTTCCTCATTTCCATCTGAGACCTTGTCAGCCTGAACTTCACTGTCCATGTCACTATAAGCATCTTAGTCACAACCATTTAAACAGTTTCTAAGAAAATTCGGAACATTTTCCTCCGAATTTTCCGAATTTTCCCTTATCTTCCTGTCTCCTTCTGAACCCTCCAAACTCTTCTAACCTCTGCCTATTACCAATTTCCAATGCTGGTCCACATTTTCAGGCATCTTTATAGCAATACTTCACTCCTTGGTACCAGTTTTCTGTGTTAGACCATTCTTGCATTGCTATGAAGAAATACTCAGATAATTTATAATGAAAAGAATTTTAGTTGTCTTATGGTTCTGCAGACAGCACAAGAAACATGACACCAGCATCTACTTCTGGTGGGGGTCTGAGGAAGCTTACAATTATGGCAGAAGACAAAGGAGGAGCAGGCATTTCACATGGCAAGGGTAGGAGCAAGAATGAGGAGAGGTGCCACCCACTTTTAAAAAACCAGATCTCACCAGAACTCACTCACTATTGTGAGGACAGCACCAAGGAGATGGTGCTAAACCATTCATGAGAAACACATCCCTATGATCCAGTTACCACCTACCAGATCTCACCTCCAACATCAAGGATTACGTTTCAACATGAGACTTAGGGGGACAGTTACCTAAATTCTGTCAAACACCTCTCAACAAATAAGAACAGAGGAGGATTGCTTTAATCTGATAAAAGGCATCTATAAAAATCTATGGCTGGCCTGGTGTGGTTGCTCATACCTATAATCCCAGCACTTTGGGAGGCAGAGGTGGGTGGATCACGAGGTCAGGAGTTCAATATCAGTCTGGCCAAGATGGTGAAACCCTATGTCTACTAAAAATGCAAAATTTAGCCGGGTGTGGTGGTGGGTGCCTGTAATTCCCAGCTACTCGGTAGGCTGAGGCAGAGAATTGTTTCAACCTGGGAGGTGGAGGTTGCAGTGAGCCGAGATAGTGCCACTGCACTCCAGCCTAGGCGACAAAGTGAGACTCTGTCTAAAAAAAAAAAAAAAAAAACTATGGCTAATATCATGTTTAATATTGAAACATTAACCAATTTTCTTTAAATTTTGGAAAAAAATTCTCACTGCTTCTATTCAACTTTTACTAGAACTCCACACCAATAAGATAATAAAACGTTAAAGGAATACAGACTAGAAAAGAAGAAGTAAAACTTCTTAAATTAAACTGCATAATTTGCAGATAAAATGATTGTGGTTATTAAAAAAATTCTATGACATTTACAAGAAAAATAATTAAAACTAAAAGGGTGCATTTACTAAGGTTAGGGATACAATATTAATATATAAATTGTATGTCTATGTACTTTCAACAAGGAATTTGAAAATTAGATTAAAAGTTAATATTATTTATAATAGTACTTAAAACCAAATACTAAGGAGTAGACCTAATGAAAAATATTTAGTAACTTTATATGGGAAACTATAAAACTCAGCTGAGAGAAGTTAAATAAATCCTCATAAATATATATACCATGTTAATGGATTGGACATTAAGTTGTTCATTATACCCAAACTGATCTATAGATCAAATTAATTCCTATTAAAATTCAAATGTTATTTTGAAGAAACGAAAAAGATAATTCTAAAATATACATAAAATGCAAACCACCTAGAACAACCCAAACCAAACCAAAATGAAAGAAAAAGCCAAAGTTGGAGGACTTACAGTACTTGGTTTCAAGACTTACTATAAATCTATGAGATAACAGTGTGGCATCAATGTGTGTGAAGACTAATAGATTAATAGAAAATAATAGAGTTCAGAAAAATATATGTGTATACACATATTCCTATATATTTGTACACAAATATTCCTGTATACATAAGGATAGATTAATAGATCAATGAAACAGAAAAGGAAGTCCAGAAATAACTCTGTGTGTGTGTGTGGGGGGGGTATCCAATTGGTTTTCGATCCAGGTGCAAGTTAATTAAGAAATCTTTCTTGAAAATATTACTGGAACATCTGGTTATCAATGGTGAAAAGAGACCTTGACCCTATCTCAATCCTTATACAACAATTCATTTAAGGTGGCTTATTTACTCAAAAGCAAAAACAGAACTATCAAGCTTGTCACAGATAATATCTTTGTGACTTTTGGGATGTTAAAGATTTCTTGGATGATGCATAAAAATCACAAACTTTTCATGAAATAATTGAAAAAATGAATTTTGCCAAAAGACTCCATTAAGAAAATAAATATAAAATATAAAACAAATATGAAATCCACAAACTAGAAAAGTGTTCATAACACATGAATTCATGCATTTGACAAAAGACTTGTATAAAAATATACAAGGAACACTTTAAACTCAGTAACATGAAAAAACCAAATTTTAAAAATTAGAAAATTAATAAACACTTTACAACGGGTAATATATGATTGGCCATTAATCACATAATAAAGTATTATTTCTCATTAAGAAAATGAAAATGAGATACTATTTCACATTTATTAGAATACAGATATTTGGTCTATATTGCTATCTCAACACCAATGTTCATGAAGATGTGAAGCTACTGAAATTCTCATACATTTCTTATGGAAGATTAAAGTAATGCAACCTCTTTGGAGAAATATTTGGCAGTTCTTTATAAAGTTAAATATAGATCACCGGTGACCCAGCAATTCAATTGTTAGGTATTTTTTCAAGAGACATGAAAACATTTTCACAGACTTGCAAAAGGCTGTTTATAACAGCCTTTTTCAAAATAGGCAAAAACTGGATACAACCCAAATGTGTATTAAAAAAACAGGTCAACAAATTATGATATATTCATACATGGGAAACTATACAGCAATAAAAGTAAGGAATGATGAATATGTGCAAAAACATATTTGAGTCATAAAAACACGATGTTATGCAAAAAAAGTACATACTGTGTGATTCTATTTACATGAAGTCCAATAAGAGATAAAAATGATGTGGTAAAGAAATCAGAAAGTAGTAGCATGAGTTTGGGGTAGTTATTTGATTGGAAAGAGACATTAAGAAATTTTGAGGGTGACAGATATGGTCCATATTTTGTATCTGTGTGTACGTGGCAGTCACACGGGTGGGTAACATAATTATCAAAGTTCATTCAACTGAATACCTAAATTCTGTGTACTTTATGATATGGTAATAATTTAAAAACAATTGCACCTATGTTTTGGCTTTATCTATTTGTCCCTTTTGTTCTGTCCATTTTCTGTTTTTGTATTTCCAAGCTTTGTTGGTAGGTATATACACATTTAGGATTGTTCCTTCTCTAGATTGTTCTATCCTCCTTTCAAGGGTGTTAGATTTTTTTCTTTGGCAGGAAGTTATCAGTAAATCCTCTTGACCCTCTCAGGCTTGATTTTAGGGCTTGCTTCAGTTTTGTCTCATGTCCTTGGTCATAGCTTTTGATGTAGGGCGTAGTCCTACATTGGAAGCTGTGGACTATTGGGGTCTCTCTTGAGTGGCAAATATTCACAGTGACATTTTTGCACCCTGGTTGGTAGGAACTCTAACATCTGTTTGCACTGCCCCAGCCTGGGGCTCTCCATTCTGCCCTTTGCTCCACAGCAGTTGTCTCTCTTAGGCATGGTGGAGTCTTGCTCTTCAAACACACATGGTCTTGCTCTTAGTCAAAAACCTGATGTGAACCTGCACACAGACTTCTGGGCCACTGGGACTGTGCTTTCACTACACTGTTTTACAAATCCTGCTGTTTCTGTTACCAGGCAATGAATGATCTCACTGTCTCATGCACATAGAAACCAATAACATGGCACCAGCTTTTGAGAAAAGAAAAGCTTTTCTGTGATTCAGCTAGTAAGGAGACAAGAGGAAGCATTCAAATCTGTCTCCCCAAGCTGGAGTTTAGGTCAGGTTTTCTAAGCATAGGATAATGAGATGTGACCTGATTGGATCATGCAATGAGGTAATGCTAGGAAGTGATGATGTGCCTGGATCTTGCCATGGGGTAACACTAGAGCTCCATCTGATTGGATCCTGGATCTTGCCATGCAGTGTGTGCTGCTTAATTCAGTCCCCACTACTCAGTCCGAACACTTAGCTTCCTCCCTGTGGTCGCACACTTGGTTCAACGGGGCATGTTCCAGTAATTTGACCTTCAACCTGGGGGTCCATGGCAACTGAAAAACAACTCACAACTTTGTTGCATAAAAGTTGATCCAGACTGATCTGGTATGGTTACATCTCTGCAGACGCAAACTCCAGTCTCCAAACTCTAGTCTCTCTCAAGCTCAGCTTGTCTACATCTGTGCCTGGACTCTACCTTTCTGTAAAAGAGTGCTCTTAGGCATAAAGCTAGGACAAAGGTAGAACCAATTTTGTGTATTTCCCTTCTCTCGGCAGGCTGTCAGTTCCGTTCCTGAAATGGTTGCTTAAAATATTATTGCCAAGTTTTAGAATTGTTTTCTCAGGAGGGTAAATTGGTATCAGTTAGTTTGTCCTGGTTGGAAGCAAGTCTCACTGTCATTGAAATTTAATTTCTAAATTTCATTTAGAAAAACGTGTTATCAGTCTTGGTATTCTGGAGACAGAAGATGTTTATGTACAAGTTGTTTTGTTGAACAGGAAATTTTTTTTTTTTTAAGGAATTAAAAAGCTTGTGACTATTGTTAGCAGGTAAATTTACTTCTGATACAGAGGAATAGCAATATGGTATAAAAGTAAATGAGTTTACAGTAATATACAGCTTTGTATCTGCACTAAAACTTAAAACCACCAGTGCCAAAGTCAAAAGCAAATTGAAAAGGAAAAAACCTGTATAATTCTATAGTCAAGAAACAAATATTTATTTTTTAAAAAGATGCTGCAATTACTATTCACAGATCCAAAATGTGATTTACATCAATTCTCATTTTTTTGACCCTATGATTTTATATAAAAGGGACAATATAATGTATGCCTTTAAAAACCATAATTGGTAATTTCAGTGACAACACCATGTTGTCACTGGGATTAGAATTGACATGTGACCCAATGTAAAGAGTGAAAGGCATATGAGCTTAAGAAGCAACATCTGGCCGGGCGCGGTGGCTCAAGCCTGTAATCCCAGCACTTTGGGAGGCTGAGACGGGTGGATCACGAGGTCAGGAGATCGAGACTATCCTGGCTGACATGGTGAAACCCCGTCTCTACTAAAAAATACAAAAAACGAGCC
>NW_012122932.1:2644626-2860429 GCF_000951035.1 Colobus angolensis palliatus
GGGCATAAAAAGAGGCCCAAAAGTTATACTGACAATGTGTAAGTTTATATATCAAATATATTTTGGCTCAATATGGACCACAAATCAAAGACAACTTTATCCTGAAAAGTGAGATAGCTAACCAGATACTTTTGATTTCTAATATTACGAGTTCTGCCTCCAAAAGTAAGACAGAACAGTTGACCCAATAATTGGAGCCCATTTCTCTGGTGAGAAACAGGACATTTAAAATTATTCAACTTGTAATGGCATTTATTTTAGAATATATAAAATATTACCTATTTTGAAACATCCTGTTGGGAGATACAAATGTGGCTCTGCAAATAGTGCTTATGCAGAGAAAGGGAGATTAAACTATTTCTGAAAACCTCCCTTGTATAAAGGACAACTGAAAATCTTGGGGATTATGCCATCAGTATAGTGGATAGTCAATAAATATTATCAAATAGATTTGCTTTCTTATTGCAGGATTTTCTATTGTAGAAAATGGGCATAGAGTCTGAAAGTAGAGCTTTGATGTCTACCAATTAATTGAGCTACCCCAACAGGAGGCATTCCTTCCTTCATCAGTATTTACTGAGTGCTTATGGGTGCCAGGTCTGTGTTAGGAGTTGGGATTACCATTGTAAACAAGACAGGCTAGTGGGGGAGGCATGCCACAATCAGATAATCATATAAACATGTCTCTTCAAACTGTAAGAAGTACTATGAAGAAAAAAGGAACTCAGCAGAAGTAAAAAAAAAAAAAAAAAAAAAAGCTCTGAACAACTTTATTAATTCTTAAAGACAATTTTGCATTATTTACCTTATTTGTTCATTCATTTATTGATTTATTATCTTTCATTTGTTCAATTGAGAAACTATTAAACTACTATTAAGTTACTGTGCTAGCTGCTGGGGAAAAACGCAAACAAGATACTCCTTGTGTCTTCGTGGAATTTCTGATTTAGCTATTTGAGTAACCAAATATTTTAAAGAGGAAGCACTGCCAATTCCCTTGTAAAATCACAAATTAGGGAAAAAAGAAAACCAGATGAGTTACCTGTAGATCAAATTAAATCACCCAGATATTACTAGTGCTGCCAATTGTGCACTGACCTTTATGACAACACATGAACATATCTGCCATTTACTGTCAGCGTTTGCTAGGAGAAGGGGGAGACTTCATTGACATCATTAATGATTTTGCTTATTGAAAAAGAAGGATAAGATACAGAGAAGATTGTCAGCAGAATTTCCTGATGGCATTATAGTTTCCTAGCAGGCAGGAGACTGTTTCTGACTTTCAGAAGACTTATCTCTTGTCATCCATTCTAAATGAATTCTATTTGTTTTAACATTCATAAAACATATACTTTCTTACTTTGTCTCCAGTAAATAGAAATTACAGATTAATTTTAAAATAGCATGACTCAGATTTAATATATTTTTATAAGTGATCATTTAAAATTTCAATTATTGAGGCTTAATTACTATCTTTTCTATATGAGTCTGTTGCATACCTTGTAAACATTTCCAATAATCACATGAAATTTTAATGAATTCCCAATAATTGTCATATTAATTTTAAATTAATTGTACTTGTCCACTTTGAAAAATAAATTTTAAGTGCTACTATAAATAACTCAGGAAAATTAATTCATTTTTACATGAGAGAGACTGTTACTTTGGATGTTTGTAACTATAAATACTCTTTTTCTTCTCAAAGAATAAAAATACCTGATAGAATTTAAATGTTTCTTTTGTGCCATGCACATATAGTGACTATTAGATGTACTTTACATGGATTACTTAATCTTTATGCAATAGTAAGAATTAGGCCTCATATATGTTTAATTTTAAAATGTAGAAAAAAAGGTACAGAGAAGTTAAGTGATGAGCTCAAAACTGTATGTCTTCTAAGAGTTGATAACAAGATTTAAATCTGAATGTCTGAAATCCCAGAGTTTTAACCACTATTTTAGCTTCATTCGCTTTCTGTATTCCTACTTCTGCCTTTTCTCTTTCCTCTACAACTTCTCTCACTTTTTTCATCATAAAACAATCTAACACAGCGACCTCTTTAAAAGGGGCCAAAACAAGACTCCTATTTTGTGTGGTCAACTGTCTTAAGTTACAGGCATATCTGGCAGATATTATGGATTTGCTTCCAGACAACCACATTAAATTGATATCACAACAAAGTGAGTCACACAAATTTTTTGGTTTCCCAGTTCATATAAAACTTATGTTTCCATGATACGATAGTCTATTAAGTGTGTGATGGCATGTCTGAAAAAACAATGTACATACCTTAATTAAAAAAGACTTTATTGCTAAAAAATGCTAACGATCACTGGAGCCTTCAAGAAGTCATAATCTTCTTGCTGGTGGAGCGTCTTTGCCTTGATGTTGACTGCTGCTGAAGGTTGGGGTGGCTGTGGCAATGTCTTAAAATAAGACAACGATTAAATTTGCCACATAAATTGACTCTTTCACAAACGATTTCTCTGTAACATGCAATACTATTTGATAGTATTTTATTCACAGTAGTACTGCTTTCAAAATTGGGGTTAGTCCTCTCAAACTCTGCTGCTGCTTTATCAACTCAGTCTGTGTAATATCCTAAATCTTTTGTTGTTATTTCAACAATGTTGTAACATCTTCAATAGGAGTAGTTTCTAATTTAAAAACACTTTCTATGCTGACCTATAAGAAAAAACTTCTCATCCATTCAAGTTTTATCACAAGGTTGCAACAGTTCAGTCACATCTTCAGGCCTGCTTCTAGTTCTGGTTCTCTTACTACTTCCATCTCATCTGTAGTTACTTCCTCCACTGCATTATTGAACCCCTCAAAGTCATCTGTGAGGGTTGGAATCAACTTTTTATAAACTCCTATTAATGTTGATATTTTGAATGCCTTCCACGAATCACGAATGTTCTTAATGACATCTAGAATGGGTAATTCTTTCCAGAAGGTTTTCAATTTACTTCTTCCAGATCCATCAGAGGAATTACTATCTATGTCAGCTAAAGCCTTACAAAATGTATTTCTTAAATAATAAGACTTGAAAGTCAAAATTACTCTTTGATGCATGGACTGCAGAATGTTAGCAGAATGTTGGGGGAGCTAGCATGAAAACAACATTAATCTCCTTGTACATCTCCATCAGAGTTCTTGGGTAACCAAGTGCCTTGTCAATGAGTGGAAATGTTTTGAAAGGAATCTCTTTTTCTGAGCCATAGGTCTCAACAGTTGGCTAAAAATATTCAGGAAACCATGTTGTAAACAAATGTGCTGTCATCTAAGCTTTGTTGGTGAATTTATAGAGCACAGGCAAAATAGATTTAGCATAATTTTTAAGTGCCCTAGGATTTTCAGAATGGTAAATGAGCACTGGCTTCAACTTAAAGTCAGCAGCTGCATTAGCCCCTAACAAGAGAGTCAGCCTGTCAATTGAAGCACTGAAGCCAGACATTGAGTTATCTCTAGTTATGAGAGTCCTAGATGACATCTTTTTCCAATAGAAGGCTGTTTCATTTACATTGAAAATCTACTGTTTGGTGTAGTCACTTCCATCAATTCTCTTAGCTAGATCTTCTGGATAACTTGCTACCGCTTCTATATCAGCACTTGTGGCTTCACCTTGCATTTTTATGTTCTGGAGATGGCTTCTTTCTTTAAACACCACAAACCAAGCTTTGCCAGCTTCCAGATTTTCTTCTGCAGCCTATCCATTCCTTATCCTTCATAGAACGGAAGAGAGTTAGGGCCTTACTCTGGATTAGTCTTTGGCTTAAGGAAATGTGGCTGGTTTGATGTATCCAAACCACTAAAACTTCTCATATCAGCAATTAGCCTGTTTCATTTTTCTCATCGTGTGTTCACAGAAATAGCACTTTTAATTTGTCCCAAGAGCTTTTCTTTTGCATTAATAAATGGCTGTTTGGCCCAAGAGGCCTCACTTTTTGCTTTTGACATGTCTTCCTCTCTAAGCTTAATCATTTCTAGCTTTTGATCTCAAGTGAGGTATTTAGACTCTTTCACTTGAACAGTTGGAGGCCATTGTAGGGTTATTAATTGGCCTCATTTTGGTAATGTTGTATCTCAGGGAATAGAGAAAACCTGAAGGGGGTGAGAGAAGGGGGAATGGCAGGTCGGTGGAATAGTCAGAACACACACAGCATTTTTTGATTAAATTCATTGTCCGATATGGTTTGGCTCTGTGTCCCCACCCAAATCTCATCTCGAACTGTAATCCCCATAATCCCTACATATTGAGGGAGTGACCTGGTGGGAGGTGATTGGATCATGGGGGCAATTTCCCCCATGCTGTTCTTGTGCCAGTGAGTGAGTTCTGACGAGATCTAATGGTGCCATGATTGTAAGTTTCCTGAGACTTCCCCAGCCATGTGGAACTGTGAGTCAATTAAACCTCTTTTCTTTATAAATTACTCAACATCTGGCAGTTCTTTATGGCAGTGTGAGAGCGAACTAATATGCTGTCTTATATGGGTATGGTTTGTGGCACCCCCAAATAATTATAATAGTAACATCAATTATTATAACAGACATAATAATAATACAGTTTAAAATATTGCAAGAATAATTAAAATGTTACACAGAGACACAGAGTGCACAAGCTGTCGGGAAAATGGTGCCTGTAGACTTGTTTGATGCACATACAGCTTCAATTTATAAACACAGTATCTGCAAAGTGCAGTAAGGTTAAGTGTAATAAGAGGTATGCCTGTACTGACTCACAGTGCCTCTAAGTATAATAACTAGTTTTCAGATTAATTATTGGCACTATCTTGATACATTTATTTAGAAAAAAGAATAGTTTCTAGGAGAGTTATAATACATAGTTTCTATGGAAAAATAACTTTTGTTCATATGTTCAAGTTGCTTTGCTTAAAATGTACAATGCTAAAGAGTAGGCTTTATTTTATAAAACTACATTTTCTTAGTGTTCTGTTTGCTTGATTAAAGTCATATCTAGGAGATATGATTTGGAAAGATTCTTTTCTTCAATCTGCCTGATGAAAAAATGCAGAGATATTGCAGATGTGTTAGTGTTGCTATCATGTGAAACATTAGCCGAAACTGACCAACAAAAACACATTGCCGGAATGACGACCATTTTATAAACAGACTGCTTTTCAATGGATAAATACAACTCTGAACTTCAGCCTAGGAAAGTTGAGTGTCATGATAGCTTACCTCTTAATAAAATGTAGTTTTAGTGGGCTAGAATCAGAGTCTGGGTCCTTGGTACTTAATTCTTAGAGCAAATTGCGTTTTCCTTTACAAACTATCATTTTGTCTCTACAGCATCTTCAAACTTCATTCTTATTCTTTTATGGCTTTGGGGGCCAAAAGAGAATCTTATTATTTTTATGTAATCTAAAAGTTGGGATAAATTTTTCCATCTCAAAAATCAAAAGCCCTTTCATATATTTTTCAACATGTAAAATACATGATTTGGAGTCACTTATCAGAAATATATTTGATATGCCATATAATTTTGTTATGTAGCTAAGTATTTACCCATCTGAATATCAAAGCTGGTTTCACTGAAAGTATTTTAGATTCAAACCATCATTAAATGAAGTTAATAGAACATAGTAGCCATATATGTGCTGGCTTTAGAGTCAGGCAAAATTCTGTTGATTCCCAGCTTTGTCACTATGTGGCTAGAATAAATGACTTTTTCTGGACTTCAGTCTCCTCACTTATGAAATGAAAATAATTATATGCCTCTTTGGAGCCAGGAGCTTAAATGCCATAAGTCTTACAAAGAGCTCAACATAGCCCTTTGCACATTGTAAAAATTCTAGGAGTACTCCTATGTTAGGCCATTCTTGCATTGCTAAAAAGAAATACTTGAGACCAGGTAATTTATAAACAAAAGAAGTTTAATTGGCTCATGATTCTACAGCTATACAGGAAGCTTGGTGCTGGCATCTGCTTGGCTTCTGGTGAAGCCTCAGGGAGATTTCAGTCATGGTGGAAGGCAAAGTGGGAGCAGTAACATCACATGGTAAAAGCAGAAGTAAAGGATTGGGGGTGCCACACACTTTTAAGTGACCAGAACTTGTGTCAACTCAGAGGAAGAGCTCAGTTGTCACTAAGAGCTCACTTATCACTAAGGTGGCCCAAACCATTCATGAGAGATCTGTCCCCATGATCCAAACACATCCCACCAGGCTTCACCTCCAAGATTGGGGATTACATTTTAACACGAGATTTGGGTGGGGACAAATACCCAAATTATAGCAACTACCTCATATTATTACAAAATGGTCATACATGTCTTTACTTACCCATCAAGGGATGAATAACATGATTTAGCCTTCCTATTTTGATTCATTGTGAAAATTGTTAATATATTTTAGACAATTTTCATATAAGGGAATAAAAACTTTCAATTAGTGGGCAAGCAATCTAAGCATCACACTTAGTTGTCTTTGAGGCTGAGACTTGTAAGTAAAACAGTATAAAATAAGCATACAAATCAAGATTACTGACTTTAAAGTCATAGGGTTGGGCTCAAGTAATAGGTTCATCAATTAACAGTTATATGATCCTGAAAATCTTACTTAACTTTTCTGTTTTGGTTTCCTTTTCTTTAGGAAAATTATAGTATTTACCTAAAAGGATTGCAAGAGTTAAGCAGTAACCACATGTAGGGTTTTCAGAGGGCTCCTGGTAGCTAGCCAGTGTTGGATAAATGTCAGCTATTGCCATTTTGTTTTCCCAAGATGCATGTGTTCTGTAAAAGAAGTGGCAGAGGAGTCTTTGTGAAATGATGAGTAAGTTGGTTTTGAACAATAAGTAGGATTTTTTTTTTCTAAGCAAGCAATGAGAGGCTGCAAATCATAGGGATTAAAGCACTTTAACTTGATTTGGGAGCAGTGAGAATTTGACTAGAACTAAAATGAAGTATTTGTCTGAGGGTAGTGGGCGCAGGTTTGGTAGTGGGACTCAAGAGCTCTCCTAGGGCTATGAAAAGACCTGAGGTAGCTTGGGGTAGTGAAGACCACTGTATAGTATTGAGAAAGTCAGCCTCCATCTTGCAGCCACAGCACCGTATACAGTATTAATAGGGAGTTTCTAAGCAGGCCTGTGCTTGAGAAAAATTTCTCTCCAGACGGAAGTAGTAAAAATAATGATAGAAAATACATATAGTGCTTTTTTACATGACAACTACTATTCTAAGTGCTTAATTCATATAAATGAATTTAATGTTTAAAACAACTATATGAGGTAGGTACTACTCCACCATTTTACCAATGGAAAAGGTCACATAAAGGTTAAGCAATTTGCCCAAGTTTAAATGCGATTTGAGACAAAAAATTCAGCAGCACAGTCTCTACTTCTAAACACTATACCATACTGCCTCTGTATAGTGGTGAGGTGAAGAGATGCTGAGAAATAAAAGGAGAAAGAAGAGGAGAGGGCAGCTCTCTGCTGAGTTATGGAGGATGGTAGAATGAGGAGAGAGAGCAAAGGAGAAAAGTTAGGAGACATTTGGAAATTATAATGTGGATCTAAATAAAATTAGTCAACAGGAGAAAAAAGCAGAGCATGGAAGATTGGAGATAAATTTCAGAAACAGAACTGAAAAAGAGTTGGCAAACTACATGCATGATTAGGAGAAGTTAAATATTTAGGACAGTGTTGATGTTTTTGGTTTGGACCATTGCTTACACGGTGATGTTATTACTTCTCAGTCAGTTTTCTATAAAATAAGGTGCAGAATTTGTTGTCCTTAATGTGTTCCAACCCCTCCTACTTAATGTGCAATGCTGCCTTACATTTTGCAAGAGATTTTGTCATTCTTGTCTCCACTAGAGTCTGTGGTGGTATTTGGCCAGCATTGTGTCTTATATAATCTCAGAACCCTTGCCAGTGCCTTAAAAACAATAGGGTCACAACATGTAGAAGAATAAGTAAGTGGTAGGAGCAGGTTGACAGGAGGAAGATGAGTTAAATTTTGGACACCTTAAGTCTGCAGATACTGCGAGATACTCAAGTAGCGATGTTTAGCAATTGATTAGAAATTCAGAGTAGGTACTCTGGGATAGTAAAAGATATTGATGGAAATTTTGTAATCATCCAGGTGGATAACTTAAGACAAAACTAAATATAATGACTAAAATTTAGTCTTTGCTGTTTGTAACACACTATACCAAGCCTAAACATGTTTGATTGCTTTTATTATTCCTCACTACAAATACATGAGATAGATGTGATTAGATCCACATTTTATAAAGAACAAGAGCTTTGAGAAGGTTAGCAATTCACAGAGATTTGCCTCTTTCATTCATCTCACAGGAGGTAGATAAGACATGATTTTTTGTACTCACAGTCTGGCAGATTTAATTGGAAAATCCAAATCCCTGAAATTAATAATAGCTCAGAACAGCTAATACACATTATTTAAAAAAATAAAAACCTCTTCTTAGAAGAAACTGTCACTAACAGTGGTAATATACAAAAGATTACAAACCTGTAGATAAAATCTATTCCAAAAATTAACATTTTTGCTCCAAAGTTAAATATATAAAGGACTTATTTCTTATACTTAAGTTTTAAAGTAAACCTTATTTCAGAGATTTCTTTTAGAATTTAATGTGTCATACAGTCCCTCTAAGGAGTAGTATTCTACTGATGTACAGCAGTTTTATAAAAATTATGTTGTTTATCTCATAGCACAAGCTGGTTACTAAGATGAGCCAGAGGATCATAAAATATACTCTCATCAAATCTACTGCTTCATTTATTTCCCCCGGAAGCCCACCAAGTTGTCTACCGGACCACATGAAATACTTCTAGTGACAGGAAACTCACTTTCTCTGTTTGCACAACACATTCCTGAACAGCTCTGACAGCTAGAAAGAACTCAGATTTTTGGTTCTTATGTGTTAAAAATTAGCAAATGGTTTAAATTTTTTGCTAAACCTAAGACACTTTTGTTGTGCTAGAAGCCTCAAAAGTGGATATGAAGGATTTATTATATAGACTGAAATTCTCTAAAGTTTTGAAGTGATCATCTCGAAAGACACATTAGTACCATATCAAAAAAATGAATAAAATTACAGTCAAATCTGAAGAAGTACATATCCTTCATTTCAATTATTTGCAAGACATAATATTTGTGAAGAAAAACAAGGATAACATATATCTGGCAGTTTATTCAGATCCTCTCACCTTCTACCTATCCCCTGAGAAAATGCTAATAATCTAGAATAAAAGGAAGCTTTTAAGCTATTTTGATCACCTTGAAAATAAAAATTAATAAAAATAATGACAAAAGGTATTAATTTAAAAAGATTTCTATTTAATACATTACATCAGTCACTAAGATATTATTGGGCTGCAATCCTTTCCATTACAATTGACAAGTTGCAGTGAGTTTTCTGAGTCATAATGGTGAAGTGCAATGCTAAGAAAATGCTCACAGGCTTAGTATTTAGCATTTGTCTTTCTTTTCAAGAAGCAAGTATTAACGCATTTAAGTGTTTACAAATGGGAAGGTAAAGAGGTTCTGAAATGTCTTACAGTGCACTCTGACCAAAAGAGGCAATCATTTTCCAGGAAAAGGATGATTTTTTAAGTAAAAGGCTTAAAAATTATTTTTTAAGTAAGATGCTTTTTAAGTAACTGCACCTAAAGGAAATTCTTTTGAAGTAAAATACTTAATTTTAAGCATTGCTTAATTTGATTTTTAAATAGAATGGACCTTAAGGAAATTTGTTCTAAAAATTTTGGTATGCAATTCTATCTTTTGGATTTACTTTAGTCATAAATAATGGCTAATAGCTTCTTTCTGCCAGAAATTTCCCTCTTGACGAATCATGGGAATCAGCAGCTCAAAAGCCCAAAACATACTTTTTTTCTAACCCAGGCCAGGGAAATAAACCCTATGGTTTGCTTGCTTGTGTAGATTCTTTACTGAAACCTGAAAAACAAATAAAAGAAAATGTTTCATAAATAAGAAGACTGAAGCCTCAACTTCTGATAACCAGAAAATGTACTTTTACCAGCAGCAGCTGACATCCCCTGAAGTATGGCATAGAGAACTGCCCTAGATTAGAACGCTGACTCTTCCTACTCTCCCAAGTGGACTGGTCTGCATGCATGTTCCATTGGGTCATTTGTTTTTAAATCCTTCCACTACTTTTTAAAATTTTTGATTCCTAACACCAGGTCTGAAATTTGTCTTACACCCCTATTTGGATACGTAATTTTTGGAGACCAAGGAAGGTGTCTTGATCATCCTTAAAACTCTTGCACATATTAGTCATCAAACAAAAATCATTGAATTCCTAAATGCATGGTATTGTGTTGACATCTGGGGATTAAAACAATGAACAGTATCAACATTATTTCTGCCCTTACTGAGTTTTCTTTGTAGTTGAGAAGATATGATGTACTTGGAAGACATAACCTAAATACAATTCCTTACATTTAATTGCCAATCAATAAATACTTTTGAATGAACAATAACTGAGTTTGAACAGCATTTTCATTGTGTTATTTCTTACTTGAAAATTTCCAATGGCTACTCTTTAGGAGCTCAAAGAAACAGAAAAAAGTTTCCTGACTTTATGGAACTTGCATCTGGGAGACAGGTCATTTGCAAAAACAAATAAATAATACCAAAATCCAGAGGATAAATACAAAATAACAGGTTTTACATATTACAGGCGATCAGAGGATGAAACCATCACTAGCCAGGGACACTGGGAGAATGCTTTTGGAAGACATAGGCCTTACCCTGTAAATGTGACTAAAGACTGCTTCCCCATCCTTCAGCTAGAACCTCTTCTTTGATGACTTATTCACTCACTCTCCTCCAATGATATTTGCTGTCTCAATTTTTGATGCTACTACTATACTACATGATATATATTTTTCTGTTATTTGCCACATTGAAATGTAATTGTCTGTCGGTAAGCAAAACTCCACCACTGGAGTACGGACCTCTTGATAAGTGGAATTGCATCCAAATCATCTCCTGCTCCCATGGCCTAACATAGAATGTAAACACACTTAGAGGTCACATTTAATAAACACGTGTTGAACAAATGTTAAAGATTATTCTAAGATTATTCTAGAAGACACACTCTGAAATCATGACAGGATATCACTGAACTCAGCCATGTATTCAATAGCCTGATAAAATAGTTCATCCTCCTTCCACAATGGGTTCCTAAACACTTGATGATGGGGTTAAAGAAATAAATGTTAGTGAGTTGCCAAAAAAAAAAAAAACAAACAAACAAAAACTGAGAGTATAACTGTTACTTGATTTCTCCACAGGCAAAAAAAAATGTTATTAGGGTATTTAATAAGATGAGGTCTCCAGAAGTAAGGTAGGACTAATAAAAAATAAAAGCTAGGTAGTTTTCATATCTTGGCTATTGCAAATAATACTGCAATGAACATGGGAGTGTAGATACACCTCTGAGATCCAGATTTCAGTTTCTTTAGTTACATATCCAGAAGTGGGATAGCTAGATCAAATAGTACTCCTATTTTTAATTTTTTGAGAAATCTCCTACAGCAGATGCACCAATTTCCATTCCCACTAACCACATACAAAAGTTCCAACTTTTCCACATCCTTTCTAACACTTATCTTTTCTTTTTGTTTTGTTTTGTTTTTTTACTGGTAATAGCCATCCTAACAAGTGTGAGATGATATCTCATTGTGGTTTTGATTTGCATTTGTCTGATAATTAGTTATGTTGAGTACCTTTTCATACACCCGTGGGCCAGTTGTTCCTCTTTGGAAAAAAATGCCTATTCAGGTTATTTTTCCCACCTTTAAACAGGTTATTAGGTTTTTTGCTATTGAGTTATAGGAGTTTCTTACATATTTTGGAAGTTATTCCTTATTAGATATACGGTATGCAAATATTTTTTTCCTATCATGTAGGTCACCTTTAAATTTGTTGTTTCCTTTGCCATGTAGCAGCCTTTTAATTTTATTTAATTCCACTTGTCTATTTCCTTTTTGTTATCTGTGCTTTTAGTACCATTCCCAATCAATCATTGCCTAATCCAGTGGCTATAAGCTATTTCCCTATGTTTTCTTCTAAGAGTTTTATTGTTTTGTCTAACATTTAACTTTTTAATCTATTTCAAGTTGACTTGTGTACATGGTGTGACATAAGGGTCCAATTTTATTCTTTGCATGTTGATACATAATTTTCTCTACATCATTTATTGAGGGCATTATCTTTTCCCCATTGTGTATCCTTATCATCCTTGTCAAAGATCAACTGACTATATATATGTGGGTTTATTTCTGGGCTCTCTATTCTATTAGACATCGATAAATGAATGAATTTTTTAAATGTGCTACATACCACATGTATAATGAAATATCATTCAGCCTTTTAGAAAAGAAGGAAATGCTGCCATTTGCAATAATGTGGATGATCTGGCAGACATGCTAATTAAAATAAGCCAGACACAGAAACACAAAATATCACATGATCTCACTTATATGTAGAAACTAAAATAGTCAAACTCATAGAAGCAGAGAGTATAGTGGTTGTTGTCAGCGAATGGAAGAGAAGGAAATGAGGAGATGTTGATCAAAGGGTACAGAGTTCCAGGTATGCAAAATAAGTAAGTTTTAAAGATCTACCCTACAATACAGAGCCTGTGGTTAACAATACTGTATTTTATGTTTACAATTTTGCTAAGAGGATAGATTTTTATTTTAAGTGCTTTTACCAGAAAAGGAAAAACAAAAGAAAACAAAGCACACAGTAAAAGGAGGCAGAAGGAAATTTTTGGGAGATATTGGATAAATTTATTGCATTAATTGTTATGATGGTTTCAGAAGTATATACTTATCTTCAAATACATTAAGTTCTATTGCTAAATATATACACATTTATGTCAATCATATTTCAATAGAGCATTTAAAAAATTTTAATCTCACTTTATGATCATAAGCAAGTTACTTGTTATTTATCTCAGAATTTTTAACACACTTTTAGAGTGAGAGTAATACCCAGGTCCAATCCTAACATGTGCTGGGCTCCAGGCAAGAATTAAAACGGAAGCTCTTGCATTCTATATCTACAATGTATTTAGAAACTATTTAAAATTTATAGCTTACACATGTTTAAATACAATTCTATTCTTATATCTTGGCAAATATATCTTCATTGCAAGATTCTCAAATTCCTTAAGAATTTCTTGCGAGAATCTAGCAGCATGAGAGAAGTTAGCCACACAGCATCAGTCTCTCTTCTGGTCTGCCACTGGTCTCTATCCAACCCAGTTCTGTTATGCCTCATAAGTGCAGTGTGAACATGGGCCTGCATACCAAAGCCTGCATGTCCAATCTTCATCCAAACTACTGCAAATATTCACTCTTAGGTCATACTTTGGAGTAAAGAAGGTGCATATCAGAAATGTAGTCTGCCTTGAGGGAGATGACCTGAAGAAGAAGTTCACATAGGCCCTGTAAGCAGGTTAAAGTTTGCTTAGGAAGTGAATTCAAAAGTTTAGGATTCCAAGGTATAAACAAGAAGGGGATTAAAGGTTTTGCGCTGGGCAGATGTCCTTGACCTACAAGCTCCAAGCCCTTTGGAGAGAGGCATGGATGGAGAAGACCTGGAGGGAGGCCTTTAAAACAGGTCTTTAAAACAGGGGTCTAGGGCAAAGGAGACC
Organism: Colobus angolensis palliatus; assembly: GCF_000951035.1. Lineage (NCBI taxonomy): Eukaryota > Metazoa > Chordata > Mammalia > Primates > Cercopithecidae > Colobus > Colobus angolensis. The sequence goes on from NW_012122932.1 coordinate 2,658,312, forward strand.
CTCTTGCATAGATGTAAAAGTGGTATTAGTGATACCTACTTTTGAAAACCATTATGAAGATTAACAGATATGGAAGGAAAGTACCTAGAAACTATAACAATTTCAAATTATGAAGTAATGTTGTTTATGTTGTTGTTATTGCTGGCATTGTTATTAGAATATGCTTGCTAAACCATTAGGTGATACAGGAACACAGGTAGTATTTGGATAAAACTGATTGCTATGGACCCTATAACACATTGAAAGACATTTTCATTAGTTATTATATGAAGGTGAATCTACATTTGTGATGGCTGTTGATTTGAAGAAGCTCTCCAGATCAGCAGAATAGGGGGTATTCCTGAGGGATTTGAGGTTATCTATCCCCATATCTGTTTTCTGGTTCTAAGCATTCTTTTTCTAAATGAAGCCTTCTCATAGGTCAGCAAATATAGTTGGCCCTTTATATCCATCCACATCCATGGATTCAATCAATTGCATATCAAAAATATTTGGAAAAGTAAAAGATGATCGTAACTGTACTAAACATGTACAATTCTTTTGTTTGTATTCCTTCAACAATATAGTATAATATTTACATTGCATTTACAATGTATTAGGTATTACAAGTAATCTAGAGATGTTTTAAAGTATATGGGAAGATGTGTTAAGATTATATGCAAATATTATACCATTTTATATAAGGGACTTGGTCATCTGTGATTTTGGTATCTGTGGGGAATCCTGGAACCAATTCCCCATGGATACTGAGAGACACAGTAATTCTAGCATGTGTTTTACCACCTTGAATTACTAAAAGGTAATTTAATAATCAACATGGAATCTCTTGCTTGAATATAATAATGTGAGTATAGGGATTTGGCTGACATTACCAAGTCATCTCTTTTGAATCCACCTTACCACCTTGGTCACCTCAACGCAAGAGAGTGGCACTTGACTCCTGTCCCTTTGTCTTTGCCTTTGCCTCTGCCTTTGTCTTCAGTGTATATCTCCCTTCCACCATTGTCGTTACTCTTCCCAAGGCAACAGCAGTCCCTTAAATACCTTCTGTCTACAAAGTTTAGAGATACTGTCATCTCACAGATGGGTGAGTATACTTTTCAGCTGGAGGGAATTTTGGAAATTCATTTCTATGACTATTGAGAAATCATTGAATCATAGAATCACAGCATCTAAAAAAAGACTATGTAAACATCTTCTCCTTCAACTTCTCACTCATAAAGAAATCTTATTCCCCATGTTTGAGAGATCATTCACCTTTTGCTTCTGTCACAACAGCCCTGAAGGAGGTATTAAGGCCTCCATAAGGCAGCTTGTTTTCATTGTTAGGCATCTTGAGTGTTCAGAAAATCGTTCCCTCAAGACACCGTGGCTTGCGCCTATAATCTCAGCTACTTGAAAGTGTAGGTAGGAGGATTGCTTGAGGCCAGGAGTTTGAGACAATTACTTATCCACTTAATCTTTTAACCCATATAATATGTCAGGCAATGGGCTAAGAGCCCAAGATGCAATGATAAATAGAATAGTCCTTATATTCAACAAACTCTTTATGTTGAATCAAAATGCTGAATAATATAGTAAAGTTGGCAAGCTCTGGAGTCAGATTTCCTAGGTTTGAATTCCACCGGTAACACTTGTCGCTGTGGCCTTGAGGGAACAATTTAATCATTTTTGCCTCAATCTTCTTATCTGCATATTGCAGATACTTATATTAATAGTACCTACTAACAGAATTTTTATAAGAAATAATGTAAATGTTAGCTATTTGTCCTAATCTGTGTCTGGAGACCAAAAATGAGCTTTTTATTCTACTTGAAGGCCCAAAGGAGCTGAAAGACACCTCATGTCTTCCTAAATCTTTACCTCTCCATAGTAAGTTATCCCAGTTCTTTTATCCATTCATGAGACTTGGTATCCACATCCATCAACATCTTGATCTCCCTAGAGCTTCACTCCAAGTGTAGCATTCGGAACTACCCCAAATTTGGTTTGACTGGAGAGCATTTTCCCAACTGGTCTAGACATTATGCCTTAGAATTTTTTTTTAAAAAACCCTTAGGATCCTTTGGGATAGCTATTTATTTCACAGGTAAGAAAACATGCCCCAAAATGAGGCAGAATTTAACATTCTACTAAGTACTGACAGACACAGAAAGAGAGCCCAGGCCTTTCGGCTCAATCTTTCTTTTTACTCCATTGCTCTATAGAGTAATTTTCTGTTCTAAGATACTTCATTTTTGTTATTCAGACTCTCCTATTAATGAACCAAATTGGGTCCGTTTGCCCATGTGCAACAGAAAGCCAAACACCAAAGTGCCAGGATTTCGCAGCAAGAAAGGTTTATTGCGACTTAACTGGCAAGAGGACAGAAGAAAAATGATCAAATCTGTCTCACCAAGCTGGGGGCTGTATTGAGTTTTATAAGTATAGGGTAATGAGGTGTGATCTGATTACATCTTGCAATGAGGTGATGCCAGTAGGCAATGATCTGATGGATCCTGGATCCTACCATGCAGTGTTCACTTTTTAATTCAATTCCCACTCCTCAGTCCAAGCACTTAGGTTCTGCTTGTGGTTGCACCCTTGGTTCATATGGACATGCTCACTTCAACCTAGGGATTCATAGCAACTGAAAAACAGCTCACAACTTTGTTACATAAAAGCTGAGCCAAATTGGTCTGATGCAGTTACACCAGCACTTTGAGAGGAACCTGGTATCCCTAGGAAATCTGAAAACCATTCATTTTTTTAAGACTTACTTCCTTAAGAGTTAGATCTCATTTTCTCATGTCTTTGATTTGGTAACAATATGAACTAAGCCCCACAGCATCTGGTCACAACACAATCCTCAGTATAGAATCACTGATTTTTCATGCTGCTATAAAGACACATGCACACGTATGTTTATTGCGGCACCATTCACAATAGCAAAGACTTGGAATCAACCCAAATGTCCATCAGTGACAGACTGGATTAAGAAACTGTGGCACATATACACTGTGGAATACTATGCAGCCATAAAAAAGGATGAGTTTGTGTCCTTTGTAGGGACATGGATGCAGCTGGAAACCATCATTCTCAGCAAACCTGCAAGAACAGAAAACCAAACACCGCATGTTCTCACTCATAGGTGGGAATTGAACAATGAGATCACTTGGACATGGGAAGGGGAACATCACACACTGGGGCCTATTGTGGGAAGAGGGGGAGGGGGGAGGGATGGCATTGGGAGTTATACCTGATATAAATGATGAGTTGATGGGTGCTGATGAGTTGATGACTGCAGCACACCACCATAGCACATGTATACATATATAACAAACCTGCATGTTGTGCACATGTACCCTAGAACTTAAAGTATAACAAAAAAAAAAAAAAAGAATCACTGATTTTACAAGATCTCCAGGTCCTTGCCTTGTTAGGCCAGATATTATACCATAAATCATACATAATGGCCTTGAGTTTCCATGGATACTCTTTTTATTTATTTAATGTTTTAGGTTAAATACAAGATAGTAGGTGCTATATCCAGGGAGGTAGGAATGAGTACGATAACACGGGAAAAAGAGTTTGCTCTGACAGAACAAATGCCTTTAGGGAATAAGGGAGAAAAAGATCTAGAAAACTAGCCCTTTAGTGTAAAATTGTGGTCCCCTAATCTATCATTTCATTATTAGAGGTGAATCAGAATCTCCTTACTCAATTCAAATACATACATACATACATATATATATACACACACATATATATGTATGTATGTATATATTTGAATTGAGTCCTCCAGATCCCAGGGTTCAACTAACTGTACATCAAATATTCTTTTAGAAGACCACAAAAACAACAACACAACAATTAAAAAAGTACAAATAAAAAATACAACATGACAAATATTTACACAGCGTTTACGTTGTATTATGTATAAGTACAGTCATTCCTCATTATTCTTTGGGATTCAAGGACACTTGTATATACCAAAATCTGTTCAAACTCAAGTTTCGCAGTTGGTCCTGTGGAACCTGTATATATCAAGTAGGACTTGTATACTATACTTTCAAGTTTGACTGCAGATGTGGAATCTGTAGAAATGGAGAGCTGACTGTATTTGTTGGGGAAAAAACCCTGCATATAAGTGGACCCATGAAGTTCAAATCTATCTTGTAGAGATGATTTAAAATATACAGGAGGATGTGTGAAGGTTATATGCAAATACTATGCCACTTTATATAAAGACTTGAGCATCCACAGATTTTGGTTATTTACAGGGTACTAGAACCAATTCCCTACAGATACTGAGGGAGGACTATACATATATATACGCAGTCTGAGTCATTCTCTGAATCTACCAAATAAGAATCTTGAGATTGCTAGAGCAGAATTAGAAGGCAAACATGTAAATTTTGAAAACCTTCCCCAGAATTACTCATACTAAGTTAATCTTTTTCACATTTGTTTCTTGCAAGAAAAAGCAGAATGTACTTCCATGGAACTGAATAATAAACCATCAAACAAAACAATGTTAAATCATGCTGTCATACCACAGCTCTACAGCCTGTTAAGGATGAAATATTTTCCCCTGGAAGCCTTCTTGGTCTTTGATGGCCTGATGCTATGGTATTGATGTGATTTGTTCCTACCAAAATTCATGTTGAAATTTGACCCCCTTTGTGGTGGTATTGGGAGGTATGGCCTAATGGGAAATGTTTGGGTCATTAGAGCGGATACCTTATTAATAGATAAATGCCCTCCCTCAGGAATGGATGAATTCTAGATATACTGGGAATGGATTAGTTCCCTCAAGCTAGTTATTTAGAAGTCTGACTTCCTCAACTTCTCTCATTTGCTCTCTCCCTCAACATGTAATCCCTTTGCACAAGTTCACTCTCCTTCCATTTTCCACCATGAGTGAACAGACTGAGGTTCTCACCAGCAGTTGAGCAGATGCCAGCACATGCCTCTTGAACTTGCCAACCTGTAGAAGTGCCAGCTAAATAAACCTCTTTCTTTATAAACTTATAAACTCAACCTCAGGTATTCAGTTATAGCAACACAGAGCAGACTAAGACAACTGGTGACTTTGCCCTAAGTGCCACATGTAAATAGATCACTTGTCAAGTGACTTCATAATGGGGTCTGAGGTTCTCACAACAGAACCATAGTCTTCGATTCAGCAAGAGAACTCAGCCTTTAGGAATTTGCTAGAAAACTCTGGACTGAAAATACTCAGGTGGATGAATCACTTTGTTCCTTATGGAAAAGATGGAAACATTCTTCCTGGTCATCTCGGCTACTGGCTATTTTTCATGTAAGCATTTGTTAAAGAAACTTGGGGAAGGAATAAACATTTGATATTCCAGGGGAAGTAACAAGCTCACAATAACTTCTTTCTAGATGTTGTAATTTTTGAAACTTTGAGACTTTTCTCAGAGATGAAAAATTCTCTATCTTAAATAGAGTAACTATCAGTGGTTTAATCCAGTTTTTAATATTCCAAGAATTCTGCCAAAGATAGCTTCAGAATTTAAATATTTTAAGGAATGATCTATGAAAGTTGTACTCAATATCTGACTAATAATTTGGACTTCTGAATTCATAATCAATTTTGGCTCTGCTCCCTCTTTTTCTTAATTATTTCCCATCATACTCTTCACACACACTGGTATTTTGTTATGTTAGCCTGCACACAGAAATGCATTCTATGCAAAGCAGTGTCAGTTTTTTACACGGCTTACTATTAGGACACCACCAGATGTTATCAAATTCCAAGACAGGACTCAACTTTTTCTAATTAACTCCAACAAAATGGCACCAATAAGGTAAGCCCATGTAAGACTAAATCTGCTAGCCGAATGGTGCAGGTAGAATGAGGAGGCAAGGAGAAAGCTCAGCTGCAGTAGCTGAAAGAAGTCAAGGCTCTCAAGTAAAACATAAAATATGAAGGTGAAATACAGTGTCAATAGTTGGGTAAACGGATTTGACACAGAGGTCCCCAGCAAAAGAGGCTTCCTTGTATGCCGGTTGAATTTAGAAAAAGGGTACATTCAAGATGCAATAATCTGAAAACAAAAGCAGGTATCTAAGATTTCTGTCAGCAAATGACCAAGATGACTATGAAGAATGAAACCTTTCTCTAAAATAAGACTACATGATGTTCAAACAGCTCAGCAATGGATGGTACTGCTGAGCCCCAGAGGATGATGCTTGAGTTTAAATAACCCCCGCCTAAGGTCAACATTAAACCTAGGAACAGGATAAGTTTGAATTCGCAGGTAAGACATTAGATGTCCCAGTAGGACATTAAGAAGAAGAAGGAAACCGTGTTTGGAAATCAGAAGACATGGCCAGATAAACCGTTTGTGTGAAGAAGCCACTTATTTTTTCATGACTTTCATAGTTATTAATTTATCTGTGAATACTTAATGGGCTAGTTAGCTATACACATTTCAACACTGCATTATTTTATTTAATATTTTATTCTAAGCATTTTTATTTCAGATATTTTTGGTGACAGTCCTTTTAAGGTAAGTTTTCCACTTTCTGCCTAAGAATAATTTCTCTAATCTTAGTCTTACAGAATTTCTATAAGGTTGAACATATAAAACTGCCAATATCTGACCATTTTGAGTCTACATAATGGCAATTTCATATGGTTCAATTTAAATACCTTTGTCAAAACAGGTCCTGAGAAAATCAGGACTCATCTCTGACTCTTACTGCTCCTGCATTTCCTTAGATACCACTGGCAATTCAAGCTCCTAATTTTTGTTTTTTAATGTATTTTATTTCCTCTTTCTAACTTCAATACTTTTGCCCAGGTTAAGTCCTCCTCGTTACTTGCCATTATTGTTGTGATACGCATCTAGTGCTTCTAGATAACACCTAGTGGTTTCCTTGCATTTAGTCTGATTCAGGAGTTGGCAAATTATGGCCACCTGTTTTTGAAAATAGAGTTTTCTTGGAACACGGGCACACTTTGTTTATATATTATCTATGGCCATTTTCAAGCTGGTAGAGTTGGGTTGTTGCAATAGAGTCCAAATGACCTAAAAATTATAAAACATTTACTACCTGGCTCTTAACAGAAATAGTTTGCTAACCCCTGCTCTAATCTCTATAACCTTGAGAACGGACTTTCTAAAACGCAAATCTGATTGAGACTTCTCCTTATTTAAAACAATGACTATAAGTATTCTCAAGATACATTTTTTGCATGTTTTACAATATCCCCCAACTTAATCCAGCCTCTTTCTACCTAAAAGGATAACTTCCTTAATAGTTAAACTATTTTGGAGTTCATGCTATTTCAGTTTTGTGTCTTGGTGCATACAACTGCCTCTAATTAAACATCCTTCTTTCCATATAAATATTCAATTTTAAAAGTCATTTGCATCTCTTAAAAGCCCAGTAAAGCATCTAGTCTTTGGTAAAATCTTTCCAAGTCTATATTACGCAGGTTAAATCACTGAAAGAGGAGATAAGAGACATACACCCTTTCTCCAAAGAGTGATTTGAGTACCTTCTGATAGTACTAATAATAATTTTAGTGAATATGCCAATGAATCACTTTCATTTCAATAATTACAGCTGTTCTTTCATCTGTTAGAAAAAATACAACTTCAAACCCAAGATATCATGGATATTCACATTTAGGACAAATCTGAGATTCGTAGATAAATTTAAAAAGTGAGCCAATTTAAAGCAAAATATTTGTAAAGAAAAATGACACATGAATTTGGAAGGAATCATAAACCAAGTTACTGAAGTTCAGGAAGCACTGCTGTGATGAGAGGCAGTGAAGTCTTATAGCCTGATATACTGGATAAATGGACACACTGTAATCTGAATCACTGGAGTAGGAGACTGTGGCAGCTCATTCCTAATCTCGTTATATAACAATTACAAACTTTCCAAGCCTCCTCCCATCCATAGAAAAATAATTTTAATATTCAAGGTCCTCCAACTTGGGTGATACTGAAAAAAAGGAAAATAAAATGGGAAGATTTAGGAAAACATAAATCTGTTAGTTTCTTCTTATTCCAGAATCCTAATCCCCAGAGGACTAAAGTACACTCGATGCTAGAGTGGGACCACAAAACGCATCCTTTTCCAGGCACCACAGTTAAAAGGGGGAATTTGATGAACCAAAATGATTCCAGAGGAACCTGGACAGTGCTTACAGTAATTCCCAGACAGTAGTTATAGTCATTTTTCTCATTTCTCAGAATAGTTTCTTTTTTTTTTTTCTAACAAATTGCAGATATGCATTACACAACCAAGTATCTGGCTGTACAGCCTCAGTTGCCCCGCAAGATAGAAACTCCAGCAACCTCAAAGGCTCTGTCTGCTGAATTTAAGAAAATAAAGTTTTGATGTTTGAGGTTTGAAAGATATTTTATCATTATCTCCTCTCTACATAAAGTAGAACACCAGAACACTTACATTAGAAGCCATTAAGAGATAATTGCAGGATACAAAGTTTGACCTGTGAGTTTTGTTTTAGGTCCTTCAGTGCAGTCATTATTAAAAGAAGTTTACACAACAGAAACACATATGCTCCATAAGAGTCAGCCCATTATGTGCTTCTAATAACATTATTTATCCTAATTCCTGAGTGTACTGTTTTGCTAATATGTAAATGAAAACATGAAACCGAAAATAGAACCCTCTTTTGAGAATTTAACATGTAACTGACTGCAATCAACTATTTACTGTTTTGGAAAATGTTTGTGAATTCCTCAAAATGTGATTTTGTAAACTGAAAAGAAAAAAAAGTCACTGAAATCTCAGTTCCACTGGCTGAACCTGAGGGAATACGGGGACAGGGAGTAAATAAATGGGACTTCAAATTTCATCTCCCACTTTAGAGGCCTCCCTTTATCTATTTTAAACAATAATTTCAATATGGGATTCCATGAAAAAAAAGTTCTTTTCCTAAAATGTAAATCATAGCTGTAAGAAACATTATTTTTTTCAAGATAAGACTAAAGTAATAGGTTTCAGCACTTGAGGTCAGAAGCCCTTGGGTTGAATCCTGTTCCTGTGTTTGAGTGATATTTGGAAGTCTCATAACGCTTCCAAACCTCAAGTTCTCATCTATAAATCTGGAATGATATTTAGTGCTTCACTTGCTACATATGCTCCATCCACATTGACTTTTCTTTTCTGATATTTTCAAACCTACAAAGCTCTTTCCTGCTTCAGAAACTTTGGGCAATCTCTCTTCTCCTACAACAATGTTTTCCCATGCTCTTCACAGGACTAATTCTTCTTCATCATTTGGGTTTCAGTCTAAATATATCTTCCCACAGATGGATTTCCTGACCATTCTATCTAAAATATATTCACTTCTGATATTTTTGTTAATCTGTTTATATTTCCTAATACTTGTCATAATGACCATATATTTTAATTTTCTGTTTCTTTATTTTTGGTCTATCACCCAACATAAGCTCCATGAAGTCAAAAGGCAGGTTTCTGATTAATTCCTAGCACTTAACACAGTATCTGCACCAAGTAAGACCTTAATAAGTACATTTTGAATGAATGAATAACTCAAAGGGTTCTTGGGCAGAATGAATGTGATAGTGGATATAAAACACATTTGCAAACCTAAATCACCCTTTAGAGGTAATTTTTTTAAGAAAAATTCACTACTCATTTTGGCTCAAACTCTCTGAACGGAACGTGTGCTCAAGAATGAAGGCTCTGATCCTATAGAACTAGATTGGGACCTCAGCTCTTCTGCTTAAACTTACGTGACTTAGGGCAGAAAACATAACCTCAGTCATTATCTCAGAAGTTGGCTATGAGGATTGAAAAAGGTAATGCATCAAGAGGGCTTAGCATAATCCCTGTCACATAGCAAGCCCTTAGTAAATAACAGATGAGTGACCTTTATTGCTACTAACTAGGGGACCAACCATTTCAGTTTTCCCTGGACTAAGAGTTTTCCTGGGACATGAGACTTTGCATACTAAAATAAGACAGTCACAGACAAACCAGAATGGTTGATCACTCTATCATAAACACACGTTTGTACTCAGCCCCTAGTGCTCCTTCCACATTTCCCAACTCACTCAGATCACATAACCTATACCATAGTCAGCTTTAGCCAGTATAGCAGTGTCTTGCAAATGATATCAAAACCTCATCTGATAGGCCTTCATGTTGTGGTCACAATTCTATGACATACACACGGATTCCATAGAGGCAATAGAAACTGCATGGATGGTTGCTGCTACTTCTCCCAAATGTATTATTAGCTAACCACATTTCATCCTTTCTCCAAATCTACTGTCTTACCCTTCTCTGCAATCCCAAGGATTCAGGGAAATAAAAAATAACTTCTCAGTGCTAAAAATGTATTCTTAGGATTTAAATTTTAATAAGATAAATAATAAATGTACTCTCTTAAACTATACAACTCAGTGGTCCTTAATATATACAAGAGAGTTGTACAACTATCACCGCTGTTTAATTTCAGAAAAATTTTCAAGAAAAAGAAACCTCTACCCCTCTGTCATCTCCCCCACCCCAGTACCTGGAAATCACTAGTCTACTTTTTGTCTTTATAGATTTGCCTATTATGGACAATTCATATAAATGGGATAATATAACATGTGGCCTTTTTTGTCTTCCTTCACTTGGTATAGATTTTCAAAATTCATCCATGTTGTAGGCTGCATCAGTTATTTGTGCCTTTTTATGGTTGAACATTTCATTGTATAGATATATCACATTTCATTTATCCATTCATCCATTAATGGACATTGGGTTGTTTCCACTTTTGGCTAGCATGAATAATGTTGCTATGAACATTCATTTACTAGGTTTTGTGTGAACATATGCTTTTATTTATCTTGGGTATAAACCTATGAGTTAAATTGCTGGGGCATATGATAACTTTAACTGAGGAACAACCAAACCGTTTTTCAAATCAGCTGCAGAATTTTAAAATCCCAGTAAAAGTATGAGAGTTCTAATTTCTCCACATCTTTACCAACACGTGTTATTGCTCATCTTTTTAATGATAACCATCCTAATAGGTATGAAGTGGTATCATAATCATGAAAACCATGGTTATGATTTTCATTTCCCAAAAGATTTAATGATGTTACATCTTTTCATAGGCTTATTAGCCATTTGTGTATCTTCTTTTAAGAAATGTCTACTCAAATCCTTTGCTCACTTTTTACTCAGATTATTTACCTCTTTATTGTTGAGCTGTAAGAGTTTTTTTATATATTCTGGATACTAGCTCCTTAATGGATGTTGAGTTACAGATATTTTCTCTCATTATGTGGGTTTTCTTTTCACTTTATTAATAGTGTCCTTTGAAGTGCAGGAGATTTTAATTTCATAAAGTACAATTTATCTATTGCTGCTGTGTTTTTGGCATATCTAAGAAAACATTACTTAATCCAAGATCACAAAGATCTCTGTTTTCTTCCAAATGTTTTAAATTTTAACTGTTACATTCAGGTCTTTGACTCATGTTGAGTTAGATTTGTATATAGTGTGAGGCAGGGAATTCAACTGTACTGTTTGGTATGTAGATACACAGTTATCCCAGCACTGTTTGTTGAAAATATTTATCTTTCCTCATTTAATTGTTTTATAACCTTCATTGAAAATCAATTGACCATAAATATAAGGATTTATTTTTGAACTTTCAATTTTTTTCTCTTGGTCTATATGTCTATCTTTGTGCCAATACCACACTCTCTTACTCTCTTGATTATTTAGATTTTCAGAGTAAGCTTTGAAGTCAAGAAGTATGCATTCTTCACTTTGCTTATTTTCAGATTGTTTGGCTATTCTGGGTACTATCCTCAAGAAGTATTAAAGGTATTGCCAAATAAAAATGCATAGATATGTTCTGCACAACAGTTCTATGGGTAAAATACAAAAAAAAAAATCTAATGATATATAATTAGTTTCTAATAATATAATCCATAATTATAGTGCATCTATAATTAATACTTTCAGGAAAAGAGTTAGTAAATGAAATTGTGTCACTGTCTATGGTAATGCTACAAATATCAATGCTCTAATGCCCACTAACTTTATTTGCATGAAAGCCAATATTTTCCAAAGTTTCCATTTTCCAAATAGTTCTTAGCATCTCCAGACACAACAGTGGAACTTGAGGAAAGTACAGTTTTCTTACATAAGATCTTCTTTTTCCATTGTTGTGCTGCCACTTAAATATCCTTATCCATGATTCTCTGATGTTTACACCTCCACCCTACCGCTCAGCTTCTTCTTATTCCAGGTCAGTTGAGAAATCTATTTTGCTTCCCATGCCCACTATTTCAGAGGGAGTTTATGCATAAGAATGATCTGTCTCCTCCACTTTTATACTTATCTCTGTTAGCCTGAAGTTGCTTTCTTCTAAGATTATCAAGGCATTCCAAATGTGTGGCCAGGTCATGTTCATAATAAAGTGAGGGTGACAAGCATATCTTTACACTAACTGTATATGTGCCTCCCTCCATCCTTCAAGCCCCAGCTCGGGTTCTACCTGGTACTGTGTTTCTGCATCTTGGGAAAGTCAAAGGCTGATCCACTTTAGTACACCAAAGCTCTCTGGCTTTTTGTTTACAGGCTCATCCTTTTTTAGCTCTATATGATTTTTTTAAAAAACCTCACTAGACCTCACCTATTAACTTTTCAAAAAATAATCATGACCTAACATTAGGTTTGCAAAATATATCAAATGATGCATATAGTATGATTAAACTTTTAAAAAATGTATTTATTGTATATACTCAGAAACATAAAATATTTAAGAGAATAAATAATGAGGGATCTTTTGAAAACCTATAAATAGGCCTGATTTCAATTTAGTGCTTATTACATACCAAGCACTGTCCTTGGCACCACATATAAATTATCTCATTCAGTATTCAAAACAATCCTACAAAGCTGAAACTGGCATTACCTTTCATTTGATAGATGATGAAACTGACACTTAGAGAAATTTAGGGACCCAAGATATAATAGCTCATAGGGAGAAAAACCAAGAAACAAATCTAAGAATTTGACTCCCAGAGCCTACAAATTTAAATTCCCATTATCTTATCTTATGATTAGAATCTTTTATTTGGACAGAATTTTAGGATTTTTTAAAACAGGTTCTTGTATTTATCCAAGAATGTTTAATAAACACCTAGTAAGTTCCAGACACTGTGCTAGGTGCTGAGAAAATGAAATAAAAAATAAGATACTATTATTCGCACGTTACTACTACAAATAATATATGGTTATAAGCTTGCTACAGTTAGAAAGTACTTTCCCAAATAAGCCCCCTATAAGACCTATACTAACAGTACATGGAAGGCAGGGGAGAAATACTTCCTTTTACATATAAAAATAAAGTACTCCAAAGTTGACTGCCTTGCCCAATGTCAAACAGGGAGTACTTATGGAAGATGAATAATATTCCTTACCACTTCACAGTAGTTCCTATGGGGCTATTGTTAAATTTTCTTTAAATGGGCCACTTTTTGAGAGGATCACTTGAGGCCAGGAGTTCGAGATCAGCCTGGCCAACAGGATGGAACCCTGTCTCTACTAAAAATACAAAAAAAAAACCAGGCGTGGTGGCATGAGCCTGTAGTCCCAGCTACTCGGGAGGCTGAGGCAGGAGAATCGCTTGAACCCGGGAGGCAGAGGTTGCAGTGGGTCGAGATTGCGCCATTGCACTCCAGCTGACAGTGAGACCTTGTTTAAAAAAAAATAGGCCACTTTTGCATGAAATATGCACGCAAAATTTCACTGACTATAACTTAGTGTAAAATTTAGTATTTTGCTTGGTATTGTTACTATATTTCTGCTGAAGAAGAGAGATATTTTTCATTTATGTTTTCCACACTCCTGAGTTTATCCTGTTCTTAACCATTATGGTCTTTGTCTCAATAATGAGTATGCTTCCTGTATTATGGCCTTTGTCTCAGTAATAAGTATTCTTGAAGTTCATAGAGCATATCCAAATAGGGTCAAAAGCCTATATCCAGAGAGGCTCAAAAGAGCCTATCTCAGTAGGTAACCATCATTATGGTCATTTTATCAACAAGGTAATTCTGATTCAGAGAAGAGAAAAGATTTTCCCAAGGTACCTTATCAATTCATTGATTTCCTCATCCTCTACTTTTTAACATACAGGTTTATACATTTGTTAAAAGCTCTAATAATGTTTTGCCATGATTACAAATCAGAAGTGTCTCCAGGGTGAAAGTGCATAATGAGGGGAGAGGCAAATCTTTGTAGCTATGGGCTATTTGTAAGCCAGGAGTTTACAAATCAAATTCTCTCTCCATTTAGCTATCTATCTATCTATCTATCTATCTAGTCTCACTCTGTTACCTAGGCTGGAGTTCACTGGCGTGATCTTGGCTCACTGCAACCTCTGCCTCTTGAGCTCATTCTCTCTCCTTTCAAAAAATTATTGTATAATATAGAGATTATAATATGCAACTAGGCTGGACAAGAAAGATTATTATTTCATATTAATGGTTTCTAAATATTTATATCAATTTCTCTTAGAGCTTTTAATCTTACTCTCAACATTCAATACCATGGAAAATGCAGAAAGGCCCCTGCATCTTGAATATGAAGTGATTTTTCTGTTTTTCATGAATGAAACCATTTGAATCAAGCATCGTCTCTTTCATAAAGTAGAATTCATTATATTACCTTATTTTTCAAAGAAAAGCAATAAATCTTATCTTACGGAGAGTTCCTCTTTGACTTGAGATATATTTAATTACATACATCAGAACTGTTTGGTTCTAGAAATACAGAGCTGAATAGGAAGTAACCCCTGACATTGGGCAATTCACAGTCTAATCAGCTAATTGGACAATTCAGTCATTTACTCAGTAAATACTCTTTAAGTACATATGAGATTGGGAGACTTGGCTAGACTTAGTCTTCAGTTGTCATCAAAACAGGTTTGTGCACTCATGCACTTTACAGTCCAGTGAGGGAGCAATAAAACAAAAGATTATTAAACAATATGACAAAATATGAGAAGGAGTAAAACAACCCATGGCATGCAGAAGCTTGCCTTAGCATTGTAACAGGTTGGCCTCCTACTTACATCTGGGCCTTCATGTTCTCCATTTGAGATAAACAATTTCATAGAATGTTTACATCTGACAAAGCTACTCTGTGACTATGAGAAATCAAGACTAAGACAATACCACTTAAAAATCATGTCTAAACACAAGCAAAACATGAACATTATCAAAGTCACAAAATACCAAATATCAACTTATCTAGACTAACATGACTGCTGCTTCTTCACCAATTACAACTTTAGCCTTAAGCTACTCTTCCTTCCTTCTAAATAATTACTCCCACTTTCTGAGGGCATTCAAACCAAAGAAAAGCCTCTTTTCCTTAAACCTTTTGCCGAATTAACCTAACAATCTCAAATCCTACAATAAGACCTTTCTAATATCCTCTTATTGACATGCCTTATGGCTCCCAGGGGTGTGTGTTCTCATAAGCTGCAATGAATCATAAGCCCAATTTGTTCAACTATAGGTGTGTTCCTGGTGGTCTTTGGCTGGAAGAGCATAACAAAGGCAAAACTTGAAGGCAGCAATAATATCATTCCTGTTGCCCCTTTCCTCCCTTCTCCACAGGAATTCACAGGGGCATGAAGAAAATGAAAATAGATGGTCATGAACTCTTAAATTAAGGGGCAGGAAATATTTTATTCATGTATGTGTTTATTCATTGAGTCATATGTTTTCTTGTTCCAAAAATAACTTACGGTGGCTGATCTTATTCAGAGGATTCAAAGGTACAGAGTAGAGGGCAACTCCCTGAGAACTGTTATATAAAGACAACATCCTGGCAAAAGAAACACCCAACAATAATGAAAATGGTAGGATGAGGGCACTCCAAATGACTCTGATGTTTAACAAGATACCCCCTTTTCCCACAGCTGAGGTTCCCCCTATGCTTTTCTTAACCAGGGATGACATATTAATCACCTACTGTCAGGTTCTACCTCGCTTCCTGTCGCCATAAGTATCTTCTTCCCTTCAATAGAAACTCTTCATTCCCCTCCCCATTCTCAGTCCCTGTTCCCTACAGATAGCAAGCTCAGTCTGGTCTCAGGATCTAGAAAAAAAAAGCGTCATTTTTTAGTCTTGAAGAATTTAAGAAGCTCTAGTTAAATCCTCAGGCAAATCTAAACCAATCAAGTCACTCTTGGCTTAACCTAATGATTTTCTAATAGAGCAGTCCTATTCCCATAAAGGGTATTTAAAGTATGTGGGGACTTAATTTTTACTTGTCACAATGACTGTCCTGCATAGGGAAAAACTAACCCATCCAGGATGCTGATAGTGCTCCTATTGAGAAACATCTCACCATAGATGTCACATGTCTATCACATCTAACCATCCTGCTTCTCCCCATGCCCACATCAGATATCAGTAATCAAACAGTACATGCCACTGAGCTGGATGTGGCCTCAAAATCTTTATCAACATAGTAATCCAGGCATGCCTTGTCATCAGATTTGACATGGAATATAAAACCTATTTGCTATTCCTGCACATAACCTTTTTAAAAAAGTTCTACTTTTTGTGGGTACATAGTGAGTATATGTATTTATGAGGTACATTAGACATTTTGATACAGGCATACAATGCATAATAACATTGGAGTAAACGGGATATCCATCACCTCAAGCATTTATCCTTTCTTTGTGTTACAAACAACCCAATTATGTAGTTATTTTTAGATGTACAATGAATTATTGTTGACTGTAGTCACTCTGCTATGCTATCAATACTAGAGCTTACTCATGCTATCTAATTATATTTTTGTACCCATTAACCATCCCCCCCTTCCCTACCCCCACTACCTCTAGTAAACATCATTCCACTCTAACTTCATGAGTTCAATTGTTTTAATTTTTAGCTACTACAAATGAGTGAGAACATGCATAATTTGTCTTTCTGTGCCTGGTGTATTCCACTTAACATAATGACCTCCAGTTCCACCCATGTTGTTGCAAATGTCAAGGTCTCATTCTTTTTTACGTCTTTTTCCTTTTAAGACAAAAAATAGCTTCATGGTTCTCAAGATGAAATCCTTCATTCTACTCTATTTTCTATGTCTGTAGTCATGCCTTGGTCATCTGACCACTCTCCAAGTCCTTCTGAGATAGGGCCCCTTTCAGGAATGTGAACCCTATGGCTGAGAACCTTGCAACATTTCAACAGATCTCTTTGACAGTAAATGCCTCCCAGCATTACCACTCTGAACATTCCTTGCTCCTAATGCAAAGTGAGCTACACCCTCTAGTGGGCAAACCATATGTAGCTCATTGAACTTTGGAAGAGTAACATCCTTTGCCTACTACCTACCACCTCCAGTAAGGATCAGGCTCCCCAGATTTTACAAGAAAAAAAAAAGCAGGGGATGGGGGAATAGGGGAATGGAAGATATTATGGCTCTTGTGCCTGAAAACTCCAGGTGAATCTGAATTTAGTAACAGCCGGATTCAGGGTTTCCAAAACTTCTGCTGGAAATTTCTTTCTCCAGTTCTTGGATCCATCCATACTTTCTCTAGTGTGGTTTTTATTCTCAGGCAGACTTTCCCCACCCCACGCCACCTCTAGCCGCAGTGGTAGACCCTGGCAGCTTACAGTTATAATGTCGTCAGTAGAACAGAGCCTTCCTTTTCTAAGAAGTCTTCTAACGAAAGGTTTGAGTCTTATTACACTAGTTGGAATAAAAGGCTTATTCTTGAACCAGTCATAGCTACAAGCATGCTTAACTCTCATTGAAATGGAACAAATTATAAGGTTCTACAGGAGCCAGAAATAAGTTGGTATTACTGTATGAACTAGAAGGGGATAAAGAATTGTTCCCCAAAGGAAAATTGAAGAACTATTGCCAGAGGAGAAATAAATGCAGGTCAAGCAAACAACAGAGGCTTCAACAGATAGTATATACACTTTCTATATACTATCTTTGAGTCTAAGATTGTTCTCAGGCCTCACCCAAACTCAATCCCTTGCTATACTGCTGTCCTTATTGCAGTAAACTGTTTTGTCTGTTTTTGCTATAATAAGTTTTGGTATTGCCAGGAGCAGAAACTTTTTATCTTGGTAGAAAGCATGAAAATGTCACCCAGAGATCTTAGCTTTCTGGTGCCCACACTTTTATATCCAAATGACATGACTTGACCTTCCATTCCACAAACCACAGGAAGACTGGTGTCCTCCCAGTTGCAGAGAATCCCAGGACCTCTATGTCCTTATGGTAACTGTGTGCTCTGTATCTTTAATTTTGTGAAGTTCTCCATCGGCACCTCACTTCATCTTTGGATGCTGCTGCCTCACTCCCCACTTTGGTGCAGATGACTCCACAGCCATTGCACACCTGCTATCTTACTTCACTCCTCAAGCACTTTCAAGGTTATTTAGGGTAACAAATGTTTTCTGAAAATTTGGAGTAATGGAGGAGGACTATGGCTAACATGGCCTATGAAATATGTCAGAATACTTTCAGTTAAGAGAGATGAAAATCTAAATGAAACAGCTTAGGTCAAGCAAGAAATGTGTAGACTCATGCAATTAGGAGGATTCAGGGTGGGTCGTAATTCAGGCACAGTTTTATCTACGGACTCAGGTATTGTCAGAAGTCTCAGTCTCCATCTCTGCCCTCTGCTTGTCTCTGGATTTTATTAAATGCTGGTTTCATCATCTCCCATACAAACTCTATCTACCAGATAAGAAAAATAGCTGCAGCCCCTCCAGTCTCATGTCCTTACAGCTCATGATAAAAAAAAAAAGGGTTGGGAATGGGAAAAAGAGAATCCTGGAGCCCAGCCAAACATTCCCCACAATCAGTATGCAACTGCGATCCCCAAATATGGGAAATAGAAGCTTTTCTTATAGGATTAAATGTCTATGCCAAAAGGTCAAATTTAAGCAAAGAAATGAGGATCAAATCACACCTATCATTATTATTTGGCACTAAGAAACAGTATATGAATAATTAATATGTAAAATGTCATATTTTCAAAAACTATAGCATGTTAAGGAATTAGATGAGTCTTATGATTGAAATTTTAAATTTTTAACCAAGTATTGGCTTAAACTTAGAATATTAAGTTGAAGAGATGAGAATTTTATTAAGACTAAAGATTATTGGCTGTTTGAGAAGTTGTCATTTGCCATATTTGTATGTTTAATAGAGTTATCAGTTTTATTTAAATATTTAGGAAGGTTTGGTTTATTAAACCATTGAAATGCTTAAAAGGAAAAATCGAGGGTATTATATTTATTCATTTATTCATTAATTCCTTTATTGGACAAAACCTAACTATGTATCTACCCCCATCTGTTTATTTTTGAAAAATTGGTCTATCAGTATGGTTATTTGATTTCTGTCCCCCAACTCCTCAACCAAACTGCCCATAGAAACCTATCTACTTCTCATCACAATTATTCTTTTGTACCTAACAGTGTCTGGCCCTAGAGCAAGCACTCAGAAAATACTTGCTGAATGAATGAATGAACCATGTGAGGCTCAAAATACAACCAACTTATAAAAGAAGCACAATTGTTTTCTCCTAGTTACTTGTGGAACATATGGACCATCAGTTTCCGTCCCAGTATTATACTTACCTAGATGGGCCCAGCTCACCAGCAACTTCCTTTTCTTTCCTTGCAATAGCTGAATAAGGTTGATCCACCTTCTGCCTACAGGGGAGCAAACTGTTCACTCACCTAGGGCTGGAGACTCATCAGGTATATGAGGGGAATCAGTGAGTCCTATGCTCAGCTAAAATACGTTATGTGTGAAGGGAAATAAGATTGAAAGGGTAGGCTGAAACCAATGCACATTGTACCTGGGAAGTCTGATAAACAAGTTACATATACATTATTTAAGCCTCAGTGTAAGCAAAAAAGAGACATTGAAAGTTTTTTATAAAAAAAAAAAAAAAAAAAAAACCACTTTATTGAAGTATGATTGACATACAAAAATTGCATATATTTAATATACAAAACTTGATGAGTCTGAAGATCTGAAGATAAATATATACCTGTGAAACTATTACCACAATCTATGCCATAAACCTATTCATCACCTCCAAAAGTTTCTTCCTGTCTTTTCATCATGTTACGTGTGAGTAGAACACGTAAGATCTATTCTCTTAACAAATTTTGTAAATACATTCTACAGTGTTGTTAGATCTCTAATCTTGTATAACCAAGTTTGTACCCTGTGACTAATACCTCCCCATTTCCCGAGAGAGAAAGGGCCCATCTCCAAACTCCTTCTTTTATAAGGAATCTACTCCTCTGATAACAGCATTGATATATTCATGAGGGAGGGCTCTCATGACCTAATCATCTTTTAAAAGTTCTACCTCTCAACACTATTGCATTAGGCATTAAGTTTCTGTATTAGTCCATTCTCACACTGCCATAAAGACATACCTGAGACTGGGTAATTTATAAAGAAAAGAGATTTAATTAGGTCATAGTTCTGTGGGCTGTACAGGCTTCTAATTCTGGGGAGGCCTCAGGAAACTTACAATCATGGTGGAAGGTGACAGGGAAGCAAGCACATCTTCACATGGCCTGCGGGAGAGAGCAAGTGAAGGAGGAAGTACTACATGATTTCAAACAACCAAATCTCGTAAGAACTCACTCACTTTCATAAGAACAGCAAGGGGGAAGTCTGCCCCCATGATCGAATCACCTCCCACCATGCCCCTCCTCCAACACTGAGAATTACAATTTGACATGAGATTTTGGTGGGGACACAGACCCCAACCATATGAGTTTCCAACACATGAACTTTGGGGAACACATTCAAACCATAACACTTAAGGGTAATTTTTAAAAAATAAGCTTGTTGAATTTCCTGTTTCACTTTAACCTTTTCACTTCCTCATCACATAAACATGATCTTGTGTAGTATGGCACAAATTAAAAATGAACAGTAATGTCCTTAATGTTTAATATTGCTTAATGCTCACTCAGAGTTCATGCTTATGAAAGTGTAAAAGTCTTCAATGCAGGCTTTTGTTTTTGTTTTTTCTTAATCTACCACGATGTGTTGGTTTTGAAATTGCAATTCTCTATGCATACACCTACATACAACATCCTTTCACAGAATTTTCTTATGTAACTAGGGAAAAATTAGGGCACTTTGAAAGTGAACTTCAGAAATATCATATGCTAAGAATTCAGCCCTTATAACTTCAACTATCTAGAAATAACTGAGAAGCAGGAAGGAAAAGAGGTCTCTGAACAATCAAATAATAACAGCTAACATTCATAGAGTGTTTACTGCCTGCCAAGAACTGTTCTATCTGGATTACAAACATTACCTCACAAGAAACAAATGAGGTTGAGGATGTGGAGAAATTGGAGCCTTTATACACTGCTGACAATGTAAAACAGTATAACTGCTATGGAAGAGAGTATGGTGGCTCCTCAAAAAATTAAAAATAGAATTATCTATGATTCAGCAATCCCACTTCTGCATATAAATGCCAAAAGATGAAAACAAGATCTCAATATGATATTTTCACTCTCATGTTTATTCCAGAATTATTCACAATAACCAAAATGTGGAAGCAACCCAAACGCCCATTGATGGATGAATAGATAATGTGATATACACAGGCAATGGAATATTATTCAGCCTTAAAACCTTGAGGACTTCGAACTAAGTGAAATAAGTCAGTCACAAAAAGACAAAGTGTATGAAGCTACTTCTTTGAGGTATTTAATGCAGTCAAACTCAGAAACAGGATGTAGAACTGTAGTTTCCCAGGCTAAGGTAGGAGAAAATGGGGAGCTCTTGTTCAATGGATATAGAGTATCAGTTTTGCAATGAAAAAGTTCTAGAGATCTGCTGAACAACATGAATATGGTTAATACTACTGAACTGTACACTTAAAAATGGGCTCAAAAATTTTTTCAGCTCCCACATAAGAGTGAAAACATACAGGGTTTATCTTTCTGTGCCTGAATTATTTCACTTAATATAATGTCCTCCAGGTTCATCCATATTGCCTCCAATGACAGAATTTCATCCTTTTGTATACATATTTTGTGTATATGTTCCACATTTTCTTTATTTATTCATCTGTTAATGGTAGGGTAAATATAGTTCATGATAGTTTATCGTATATTTTCAAGAAGCTAAAAGAGAGGATTTTGAATGTTTGCAACACAAAGAAATGATAAATGTTTGCAGTGAATGTATATGCTAATTAGCCAGCTTTGATCATTATACATTGTATACCTGTATTGATATACCACTCTATATCCCATGAATATGTACAATTATTGTGCATTAACTGAAAACTAAAAATGAATGGAAATACATAATTAAAATGGTAACTTTTATGTTACGTGTTTTTAATCACAATTAAAACTACACAAATAAATAACATAAAGAATGAATTGACAAACAAAATGTGGAATATATATGCAGTGGAATATTATTTAGACCTAAAAAGGAATTAAATTCTAAATACATACTACAACATGGATGAACCTTGAAGATATTATGCTAAGTGAAAAAATTCAGACAAAATGACAAATATTGTTATGATTCCACTTATATGAGTACCTAGAGTGGTCAAAATCATAGAGTCAAAAACTAGAATGGTGGTTGCCAGGAACTGAGGGGAGGAGAGCATGGGGGATTGTTGTTTAATGAGTTTCAGTTTGGGAAGATAGAAAAGTTATGATGATGGGCGGTGGTGATGTTTGCACAATAATGTGAATGTGCATAATTGCAGTGAACTGTATACTTAAAGTGATTAAAATGACATATATATTTTGTCACAATTTTCTTAAAAAATAAAGTATGAGATTATTCATGCACAAATGCAAGACTGGGCTGGTGGGACTACGAGCCTTGCTTTTTGATGCTTGTGCTAATATACATACATCCAAATATCTAAAAATTAAAAACAATGAGGCAGTGTGTGGTAAATTACAGATGGCCTCAAAGTCTTCACTACACCTTCAATTAAGAGGTGGACTCATTCTTCTCTTGAATCTGGGCTGTCTTAGTGGCTTTTTTGAACCAACGAGATGTGATGGAAGTCACTTCTGGGACTGCAGAGGATAGATCATATGAAGTTTTGTAGCTTCCTCCTGTTTTGCTTGGAATAGCTCCCTTTTTTCCCATTCTACCTCCAAGTTCTCCCTGACAAAACCCAAACACCATGGTATAAGAAACCCAAATCAGAGGGAAAGCCCAAGTGTAGGCACTCTGATAAATAGCTCTAACTGAGCATCTAGAGATCAGCCAGCCTCAATTGCCATCAATATAATATCTATTAGAGGCTGACATTAACTACAGCCCCAGTTTGACATCTGACTGTAAATGCCAGAGACTGCAAGCTAGGACTGCCCAGCCTACAGAATCATGGCAGATAAAATTTTTAGCCACTGAATTCTGGAGTGACTTGTTATGTAGATACCATAATGATGTCTATTTTAACAAACCTAAGCTTTAGAGCTGAAGTGACTGCCCATGGTCTCTCTGCCAGTAAGCAGAGGAACTCACACTTAACCAAGTCTTTCTGGTTCTAAAGCCTGCATTCCTGACTGCTAAATACACAATTTCTCAGTCAAAACAGCTACAACAGTTGTTTTTTTTTTCTTTTTACCTCCAAAAAAAATCCTATATTTGAATTCATAGTGGAGTTCTTCCATATACCGCAAGTCTAAGGGTAGTAAGAATAACCTTGATATGCACAGTGCTTTCTGCAGTTGTGCACTGAACAGGCTCCATAGCCGTATGAACCGGTACTGAGCAAACTCCAACCACTATCCCTGACCAAAACTTCTCTTGAGTATTAGTCATCATTCTAATAAAGGGATTATCTGTTGTTTAGGTACCTAAAGAACTTCAAGGAAGAATAGGGGCTGATACCAGAACTCATGGAAGAATGAGAAGAGATATTTCAGAATTTAATTAAAAATGGGGATTGAAAATTAAAACAACACAGCAGTTTAAGGTCATTTAGTGTAGGGCAAACTTTCCTGCAGTGCTCAGGGACCCCATGATGATGCCACTGTATAGGAGAAACATTAACTCAGGACATTTTTAATGAAAACCTGTATCATCAGGGTACAAATAAGTCCTAGAGATGAAGGGATACATATTACATGCTCTACCTGAAAATGTTAAAACTAGTTTTGATATCTTATTATATATAACACTCATAGCAGTGAGAAAATATCTTTAACATTTATTACGATGATTTGTGGTGTGAAATTTTCTAAACTTGAGGTAGGAAACCTTTCTTACTCATGAGTATTCATTTCAGGCCTCATTACAGTGCTTTTTACAAAAGGAGGAATGCTAATAAAATGAAAATTATATTCCATTGAATTAAAAATGCAGGACAATTGTGCTGAAATAAATCTTACTGAATGCCTTCTAAATATACCATGCCCTGCACTAGAAACTTTTGTAATTCCTATTTATTCTTCAGAATAATCTAGGAAACAAACCGACAGAAGCAAATAGCATAAAAATTCATTTTTGTCTTCAATTACAAGAAGAATGTAACATGAAAGCAGAGATTACAATGAATAGTACATGAATATGATGAGGTTTTGTTTTGTTTGTCCTAACAGAGCTCCAAATCAAAAAACAGATACATGGTTTGACATGTGGAATGGGATAGCTAAAACTGTGACTGCCTAAGACAAGCTGAAACCTAAGGTGCAGAACCATATTGGGGAAAAAGGGGAAAAACCAGTAGGTCTGGTAACAATTAAGAAAAGAAAAAGAAACAGGATTCCCAAGCCTTCTTTAGCTTTTTCTTCTCCAGTAGAATAGCCTATCTAAGCTACGTCTTGTCAAATCGTATCTTACACAGCTTTAATGCACACTAACTTTCCTAAGAAGTATTTGTATCTATTTAAATCTAGCGATTTCAGCCCATATTAATTACATGTATATAAGGGCAGTAACAGGATGTAAAAGGTAAAAATCTGAATTTCAGTCCATCTGTGCGACATTGTGCAAGTCAATTACACTCTCTGAAGACAATTCCTTATCCATTAAACAACAAAAAAGGTGGTTAAGTTGATCCTTGCCTACTTGTCAGAGTCATGTAGAGTTTTTAACGACACTCATGTGAAATTCCTTTGGACTGTAAAATACTATTACTTACGTGCAAAGACAATGTCCCGAAATCACAGAAGGGATGACTTAAGATTAACATCTTTAACTGCGCCCCCGTCCTTCCTCTCAAAAAAAAGTTATCTATTTTCAGTTGAATGATTTTGGGAAAATCTCTATTGGAACCTATCTACTTCGCAAACGGCAAAGGCGAGGTCCGGAGGATATCCAAGACCCCAGAGAACCAGTGGAAATCAAGACCAAACCACACGGTGGAGACTGGTTCCGGCGCATCAGACTCAGTGCTTCCGGCATGGCGCTTTAGTGTCACGTGAAAGACCAGCACCTCCTGAGCCATCCGAAATGCCACGCTGAACATGGCTGCCGCGCTTCGATGCTTCGTTACACACATAATATGGACACCGGTTGATGGTCCAGCCCCGGATGACGACACTCCGGAAATGTGCGAGAGGCGGCGGAAGCGGAAGTGCCTCGGCAGTGGGGGCCGGGGAAGTGTCTGTAGCGTCCCTCCCTCTCAACCACAATAACAGACGGAGGGTCGGCGTAGGTGAGGCGGCGGCTGAGTGGGCCTGGGGACCGGGAGCGGGGTGGCAAAGCCAGGAGTGCGTGCGGCAGGGCTGAAGTAGCTGGATGGGGGTTCTGGAACTTCCGACCGCTTAAGCTCGGCCTCTGGCCCCCTTCGGGCCTAGAGCTCCCTGAGAGATCAGGGGTTGAATTTGTAGTTTCTGGCCTTCTAGGCCGTGCTTGCGGGGTTTGCCTGCTCCTCTGCCTGGCCCCAAAATCCAGCCTGAAGAACCCTCTCTGGGCCCCAGTTTCCTCAATCAAATGACTGAGGGTGTTGGACTGGACAGCTGTGACTGTCTCCCACTCCGGGCGTCACGAATTTCATGATTTTAATGTTAAGTCGCAGTTTCGGCCAGTGAAGTGAAGGAGGCCTGTGTTCAGAGTACTGAGGGGATGTCCGTGAGCAGGAAGCAGTGAACACATATTTGAGAGGCTGCCACGCTTGAGTATCAGGATCCCTGAATTCTAGTTTTACCCCTTCCACCTATATACACTGTGTGACCTTGTCTAGGTCCATTAGCCTTTCTGTGCTGCAGTTTGCTTATCTGTGTTGGATGCCTTTGATGTCCGTGCCCTAGCTGTGGAAATCAGATTCTTAACTCCCCTTTCATGGAGCCTTTACAGACCTGAAAAGCATGTTCTCCCTGCACTCTGCACATCCAGAATTTGACTAAGAGATGTCTACCGTGTTTCTTTGCAGACACCAAGCTGGCCAAGGGCAACTGGGCACTTAGGAAGGTTCCTGTGCAATGAGAAGCTCAGTCCAGAAAACTTTGTTTTATACACCTAAACCAACAGTGTGAATCACTACAAAGTGAAAAACAGGAGACCTTGATTTTTGTTCCAAAGTTGCTGTTAACTTGATGGTTTACTTTGGCCAAATCCCTTCCTCTTTCTGAACTTGAGAATTTTTTATCAGCCAAAGGAAGATGTTGGATTAGGTCACTGGTTTTTCATCCCCTTTCCCATTCCCCCAGCACAAGTGAAGGATAAAATAATAGTTCTATAAAGCCATGATTTTCTCAGGGAGGGAGGAGGTCCAGTTTGGAGGGTATGTGTTACATAGGCATAGACTGAAAAAAATCCGCTTGTGATTTTTAACTTTCATTTTGAGAATTAACATTTTAGATTATCTGTAAGCCTTCTTTCCCCTCTTTAAAATGTGTGATGCTGTAATTCTGATATCCTCCTTGGGTAAAGAATGTAGAGTTTTGTGTACCTCTTTGTTTAAATGGCTGTGTGCCCAGAGGTACACACTTTATATTTAGTCAAACAGATACTAATGCATAGTAGAGGAGAAAAAGAAACAACTAGATTCCAGTAAGGTAGGGTGATATAGTGAAGTAAAATTGGTGGTATACTAAAATGAAATAAGGTGGTATAGTGAAATAAAATTAAAAAGGAGTTGAAGACCTAGATCCCTGCTTCACATTGGTACATTCTGCCTCTGTGACTTTGGACAAGACATCTAACATCTCTAGGTCTCACTTTCCTTATCTGTAAAACGAAGGGTTGAACTGGATGATTCCTAGGCCCTTTTCAGCACCATAATCCTGTGGGGGGTTTTTTGTTTTGTTTTGTTCGTGTGTGGTTTTTATCTGAGCAGTTTGCAGGATGTGTTGTGGTATTTCCTTAGACAAGAGGCTGTCCTAGTCAGTAGATACACTAGATAGTCTGTGATGTCAGTTAAGGTCTGTGAGGTCAAATTAAGTGATATGCAAGATTACTTTGATATGAGCAAGCTGAAACCAATAGAAACCAAAAGAAAGGCATGAGAAACTTGAAGAGCAGAGAAGCCTTTGACCAGATAGGATCATTGAGAATATT
The DNA here is from genome assembly GCF_000951035.1 of Colobus angolensis palliatus. Lineage (NCBI taxonomy): Eukaryota > Metazoa > Chordata > Mammalia > Primates > Cercopithecidae > Colobus > Colobus angolensis. The sequence goes on from NW_012122932.1 coordinate 2,685,870, forward strand.
GGGGAATTTTAAGTGAGAGGTGGGTATTTTTCATGAGGATAAAGAAAAGTAATTTGAGTTTGGGATGGGAAGGAGATTTGAATTGACAAGATAGGAAGAGAAGAACACTTTTTGGAAACAACTCTGGTTTAAGAATGTGCTTGCAACACCAAGACAAAAGTAATGCTTCCTGTGGCTAAGGTCAGCTAAGCAGGCAGCCACAGAATGACTGTAATATACCTTAGGTGGCCATAGACCACTGTGTGAGAGCCTAAATTAAATGAACCATAAACCCTAATTTGTGAAGTAGGGTGTGGTCAGATGCAGTTCTATCAGAACATCTAGAAGCCTTTCTCCAAGCACTGGGGCATTGCTCTGGAATGCCGGAAGACAGCCATGGTGGCAGAGGACTGACTTGATGATAGGATGTTTAGTGTAACCTGGGAAGTCTGTATCCCAGCCTGAACATTGACACTATTTAATCTTGGGCAAGTGATTTGTCACCTTATCCTCTCTGGTTCTGTTTGTTCATCTTAAAAATTCGGGATCACTGGATGAGCTTTGATGTCTGTGAATATGAACCCCCTGAAATCGTGTATGTATTTCTGCTTGCATGAGTCTGGAAAATGGATGTGCCACTTTCATCATATTCTCAGATGGGTTTGTGACCCACAAAAAATTGAGAACTGTGTGATTAAGTAGTCTCTCAGGTCCTCTTCAACTTTTAACATTCTGGGATTCTATGATTCTGTCATTTCTGACATTTCCTTAAGGTTCAGAGTCTGAGGGTCTAAAAGTTGCTAAGCCTATAGGTAACACCTGGTACTGCAAAGTATAGTCTTTATATATAACACTGTCTTCCTTATTTATGCAGGCAGAGCTCAGAGATACTGCAGGTCTGGTTCCAGACTACTGCAATAAAGCAAGTCACAAATTTTTTGGTTTCCCTGTGTTTACGGAAGTTATATTTTACAATGTAGTATAATCTGTTAAGTGTGCAACAGCATTATATCTAAACTAATGTATATGCCATAATTTTAAAGTACTTGATTTTAAAAAATGCTAACAATCTGAGCCTTCAGCGAGTCATAATATTTTTGTTGATGGAAGGTCTTGTCTCTGTCTTGATGGCTGCTGGCTGATCAGGGTGGTGGTTGCTGAACACTGGGGTGGCTTGGCAGTTTCTTAGGACAACAGTGAAGTTTGCCTCATTGATTGGCTCTTCCTTTTAGGAAATATTTTGTTGTAGCATGCGATGTATGATAGCATTTTACTCACAGTAGAACTTCTTTCAAAATTAGACTCAATCCTCTTAAACCCTGGCACTGCCCTATCAACTGAGTTGATGTAGTATTCTAAATCCTTTGTTGTCATTTCAGTAATGTTTACAGCGTCTTCACCAGAAATAGATTTCATCTCAACAAACCACTTTCTTTGTTCATCTATAAGAAGCAACTTCTCATCTGTTCAAGTTTTATCATGAGATTGCAGCAATTCAGTCACATCTTCAGGCTGTCCATCCGGTTATAGTTCTCTTGCTATTTCCTCCACATCTGCAACAACTTCCTCCACTGAAGTCTTTCGTTGATTTTTATTTCAATCCTACTCCTTCTGTAACCACAGCAGTCTTGAATCCCTCAGAGTCATCCATGAGGACTGGATTCCAAACTCTTGTTAATGTTGATATTTTGACCTCCTCCCATGAATCACAGATGTTCTTAATAGCTTCTAGAATGTGTATCCTTTCCACAAGATTTTGAATTTAGTTTGCCCATATCCATCAGAGGAATCACAGTCTATAGCAGCTATAACCTTAGGAAATTTCTTCCTTTTTTATTTTTTTGAGACAGAATCTAACTCTGTTACCAGGCTCGAGTGCAGTGGTGCAATCTTTGCTCACTGCAACCACTGACACCCTGGTTCAAGCAATTCTCCTGCCTCAGCCTCCCGAGTAGCTGGTATTACAGGCACGTGCCACCACGCCCAGCTAATTTTTGTATTTTTAGCAGAGGTGGGGTTTCACTATGTTGGCCAGACTGGTCTCAAACTCCTGACTTCGTGATCCGCCTGCCTCGGCCTCCAAAAGTGCTGGGATTATAGGTGTGAGCCACCACGCCCAGCCAGGAAATTTGTTTCTTAAATAATATGATTTGAAAGTTGAAAGTTCTTGATCTATTAGCTGCAGAATGGATATTGTGTTAGCAGGCATGGAAACAATATTAATCTCCTTGTATATCTCTAACGGACCTCTTAGATGACTAGGCCCATTGTCAATGAACAGTAATATTTTGAAAGGAAACTTTTCTGAGGAGTAGATCTTAGTAGAAGTCTTAAAGTATTTAGTATGCTATGCTGTAAACAGATGTGCTGTCATCCAGGCTTTGTTGTTCCTTTTGTAGAGCACAGGCAGAGTAGATTTAGCATCATTCTGAAGGGCCCTACGATTTTCAGAATGGTTAGTAAGCATTGGTTTCAACTTCATGTCACCAGCTGCATTCTCTAACAAGATAATCAGCCTGTCCTTTGAAACTAGGCATTTACTTCTCCCTAGCAGTGAAAATCTGATATGGAATATTCCAATGGAAGGCTGTACACACTGAAAATCTGTTGTGTACTGTAGCTCCTTTCAGCCATTGTCAAAGGTCGATCTTTTGGATAACTTGCAGCTTCTCCATCAACGTTTGCTGCTTCACCTTGTGCTTTTCTGTTGTGGAGACAACTTCTTTCCATAAGCTCATGAACCACCCTCTGCTAGCTTTCAACTTTTCTTCTAAAGCTTCCTCACCTCTCTCGGCCTTCATAGAATTGTGGAGACCTAGGGTCTTACTCTGAATTAGGCTTTGGCTTAGGGAATGTGGCTGGTTTTAACTTCCATCCTTACAACTCAGACTTTCTGTATATCAGCAATAGGCTGTCTTGCTTTCTTATCATTTGTTTATTCACTGGAGTAACACTTGTAGCTTTCTCAAGAACTTTGTGTTCACAGCTTAGCTAATGTTTGGCACAAGAAGCCTAGGTTTTGGTCTGTCTTGGCTTTCAACATGACTTCCTCACTAAGGTTAGTCATTTCTTGCTTTTGATTTAAAGTGAGAGATGCTCAACTCTTCTTTCACTTGAGCACTTAGAGGCCATTGTAGAGTTCTTAATTGGTCTAATTTCAATATCCTTGTGTCTCAGGAAATAGGGAGGCCTAAGGAGACAGAGATAGGAGAACAGCTAGCCAGTGGAGCAGTTAGAACGACACCATATTTATCAGTCAAGTTTGCCATCTTGTATAGCATGGTTTGTGGTACCTCCAAAACAAAGTAGTAACGTCAGAAATCACTGATCATAGATCACCGTAACACATAATAATAATGAAAGGATATGAAATATTGTGAGAATTACCAAGATGTGACACAGAGACATGAAGTGAGCACGTGCTGCTGGCAAAAGGCACCAATAAACTTGCTTGACGCAGTGTTTCCACAAACCTTCAATTTGTGAAAGACACATTATCTTTGAAGCACAATAAAGTGAAACACAATTAAGGTATACCTGTACTCACCTGTCCCTCATGCTCCATAACTTCTCGGCAAGACTCCCTCCAACTCATCTTTCTCTAATGCCAGTAACTGGACTTTCCCATCTTTACTCTTTTTTTAACCTGCTACTGCTTTGTACCTTCTCTGCCTTGTTGAGTTTCTCAAGTGAATTGAAGGCAGGGTGTTTAGTGGCAAGTGGTATTTTGGAGGTAGGAGTGAGAAAAGAACACAAGACTAGTGATGGCAATTTTCTCCTCACTTGGTTCCTCTTCCAACTAGAAAGCAAATAAGAGAAAGGGTGCACATTAAAAGGGAATACCAGCCAGGCATACTGACTCACGCCTGTAATGCCAGCACTTTGGGAGGCCGAGACAGGCAGATCACTTGAGGTCAGGAGTTTGATAGCAGTCTGGCCAACATGGTGAAACCCCGTCTGTACTAAAAATACAAAAATTAGCCGGATGTGGTGGCACACGCATGTAGTCCCAGCTACTCGGGAGGCTGAGGTGGAAGAATTGCTTCAACCCAGGAGACGGAGGTTGCAGTGATCCAAGATCGCGCCATTGCACTCCAGCCTGGGTGACACAGCGAGACTCCGTCTCTCGAAAAAGAAAAAAAAAAAAGGATACCGTCACCACTTACTTGGGAGTTTGTGTGAATTTCATGTTTTCTTTCTCATATAGGGAAACCAGGCCCCTATTCATCAGTACCTGGGATGAAATGCTCAGTGTAACCCAGCTGGGTATTTCACTTAAATGAAGATGAAGCCAACTTTAGCTGAAGCAACTTTGTTGTCCTTTATCAATTATCAAGACTGAGTAAGGGTGGGGGAAAATAAAATATTTTTTGACTGAGGAAGCTTTTTATCTCCTGAACATTTTCAGAGACATCTACTTGAACTTGAGAGGACTGGTAGATTTCTCCTGGCTATAAGTCCTGTCAGCCTCCTATATATAAGATAAAGATATTTTCCTTTACCCTAGTATTCATCTCCACAAGTCCCTTCCCCACGATAGACTTAGGGCAGGGGCGTCACTATTCCACCTGCCAAGTAAGAACTAAAAGACCTAAGTCTTCAATTCTAGCCATGATGTAAGAAATATGAATCGTTTCATCTAAAATTTTGTCCTGCTAATTTAAAATTTAGGCTTTTTGCTAGTTAGTGTTAAAGGATACTGTAGGTTAAGGTTTTTGTCAGCTTCCTGGAGATCTAACCTCAGTGTAATATTGTATAACATCATCTCTGTGAGTAATTATTTTTTAATTCTCAATAAGTGGAGTTTTATAAATGCAATGATATTTAAGGTTCTGGGTATTTAGTCTAAAAATTTAAGTATGATTTGTGCACTAGGGCTACTAAATGTAATTCACACAAAAGCACTACATTGTAAAATCCTAAGAAACAATCAAAAGTGGAATCAGCAGAGGAAGATGTTATTAGGTGGTGTGAATTTGATGAAGGAAAAGGAGGAAGAAGGGACTTTTAAAAAAGCTTTTTATTAAAGGAATAAAGAATCAAGAGCATGATCTCCATGAAGAATTGTCAGGATTCTTAAAGCTGAACATGTGCTAAACTATAACAACTGGAGGACTGGTCTGAGTATCTAGGTAATTTGTGGGTGGATTAGTCTTTGCTGGTTAATAGTCGTGTTGAGGCTTTTACATGCTACAGAGTAGCTGTTATGTGTGTCACTGGAGTAAAATCTGATTGCATTATCGTCTGGTCTATAAGTTTGTTGCTGAGATCATTGAATGCTGTGGTAGCAAATGCCTCATAGGAGCATGAAATGGTTTTTAGAAGCAGCCTTGAACCTGTGGGATGTATATGGAATGATGGAAAGACTGATGGATATTCATACGTTAGATATTTGAGGGTATATTGTGAGCAAGGACTTGTTATCACCTAGAGGCAAGATTTTTAGCAGAAACATGACTAATAAATCACTACACAAACTGCTATGGAAGCATATGTTAAGTCCCACAGGGAGCTCAAATGAAGGAGTGAGTAGGGGAAGCTTTTACAGAGGACTTACATTTAAGCTAGATTTTTACAGGCAGTTTTCTAGGCAAAGCAGGGAAGAGAAGGACATTTCCAGTCACAGTTAAAAGCATATTAGGAATGAAACACCAATGGTTGTTTGGGGGAACGAAGAAGATACTGGTCTGCTAGAGTGAGTATACTGAGAGCAAGTGGTAAGGACTGGAAGAAGATAAGACTGGAACATCTGGTGTTTTTAGATTAGATTGGAAATATTTTATCCTCTGAACCAGGATTCCTTGTAGGCAGATTGTTTTGTTTTGTTTGGCAATGTATATTGTACTTCTTAAAAACAATCTGAAAATGTCAAATGATGGAGAATAATATGAAATGAAAAGTAAAAGTTCTTTTCTGCTTTCCTAAACCTCTCTTATCACTCCTCAAAGGTTACCAGTTAATGTTTTGTTGTCATCTTGCATAAAATGTTGTATGCAGACACAGTATATTTGTCTTTTTTATCACACTTTTTAAAAAAAAGTTTTAGGGGGGTAATCTTTTTAATTTTTAAAATTCTATTGTTGTTAGAATCATACTTCAGATGTAGTCTGTTTTGCTTTTTTCACTTAGCACTATAAATCAGAGGACTGTTTTAAAAAGATAACTGTGGCTTCAGTGTGGAGTATACCATAGTAAGCATTTATTCAGTAAATTACTCATGGCAGGCATAGTGTCTGCTAAGCTTTTCCTCGACCCTGAGGGTACAGTGATGGATATCATTTAGGAAGCCATTTCAGTAGCGCACATGAATGTTATTAACTCCTGAAACTAATGGGAGTGGATGTAAGAACTGTACTGAGATAAAATTGATAAGAATAGCCAATCAATTGTCTGTGGGAAATGAGAAATCAGAATATATTTAGGATGATTTCAAGGTTTATAATTCAGGAATTTAGTAAAACACATTAGGGAAATAGGTATGTTTATTTGCATATATCTGTGTATCTTTGTTTTGGGAAGGGGGAGGGTTCGTGATATGAAGCAGTTCATTTTGGACATAATGTTTTTGGAGGATGTTCAAGTTATTGACGTGAAAATTTCTGATAGGCAGAGGAAATAAAGTTCAGAGCTCAGGAGAGGTAAGTAGAGTTGGAAATTTTTTTCTTTTTTTCTTTTCTTTGTGTGTGTGTGTGTGTGTGTGTGTGTGTATTTGTAGTAGCTAAATCCTTGGGAATGGGTACAATTGCCCATGGAGGGCTCGAGGATGAATTAGCAAAGGAGACTGAGCAGTGGTCATAGAGGAACTACAAGAATGGAGAATGTCACTTTGGGAGCCAAAGGATGAGAGGGTTTCAAAGGAGTGGTCAGCAGTGTCCCATAATACAAATGGGTCAGATGGGGAAGCACTGGAAAGAGGCTATTGGATTTGTTGACTACATGTTCAGTGTAACCTCAGAGGTTTCAGGAGCTATCATAAGATGGAAAAATTCATTTGGAGCAGGCAGGGCAGTAAACAAGAAAAGGTGGGCAGTGATATAATCAGAAGCAGGTGATTTTATTTATAGCTTTTCTTTTAGCTTGGTTAGTTCTGAGTATGAACTTTATTTTTCCGGAGGCCTGTTAACCAAAATGTGATGGACAACATAGGAGTAAGCTTCTGAGAACTTAAGATACATGTCACAAATTCAGGGTAGCGTAGCCCATATGCCTACTTTTTGCAGAATTTTTTAGGCTCACACTACGAGGTACCTGTTGATGCCAGTCCACACACGTTGATTTGTCTAGTTTCTCAGGCCATACTGGTTAGAAACAACAAACGAGGGAGAGTGTGTGTGAGTGTGTGTGTGTGTGTGTGTGTGTGTTTGGGGGTGTGAGAGGCAAGCATGCTGACAGCCTCAAGAAGTAAATAGCACATAACCTTTCAGTGAGGGAAGAAGAGACTGGAACACACACACACAGGCACAAGAAATGATGAAGATTTACTTAGCCTAGTAGTGTGTTCATTTACTGCTGAGGCAAAAGAACCCCAGAAACTGCATGTACTTAAAGTACCCTCTGCCCACCAGGTGCCTTTCTTCTACTGAGATGCCTGAATGCTTGGGTTCTTGAAGTGTATTGCTCTTCTCTCATTTTTAAGACCCTTTAGGAGTTTCCTATCACATTGAGGATTAAGACCCCTGCTAGCAGTTCAGCCTCATCTTATTGCCTTTTTATCACCCTCTGTACCCTAATACCTTTGGTTTTATTTCAGTTCCTTAAAAGAGCCAAGCTCCTTTGCAGAATCCAGCACATGCCTGTGTAGCTCCAAGAATGCTTTTCTTCTTTCCTACTTTTTGCCGTGTTAATTCCTGCTCTCCCTTCAGTTCTCGGCTCAATTGTCTTTTCCTTAGGAGAACCATTAGTGGCTCAGGCCCCTTTGTTATATGAGGCTTTAGAACTGTGTTTACTGTCTTTGTAGCAGTTACCTCCTTGTGTAATTCTGAGCTCATTTGCGTAGTTATTTGATTATGTATCTCCACTTGCCTCTGGGCTGTTTGTTTACAATGAGCCCAGAGTATACAAGTGGTATTCAAAATAAATGTGCCAAGGCATATTTAAATGAATGTGAATGCACCTCTTTTCAGTTGTCATCCTGTGCCTCCTCCATCTACAAAGCCATTAATATTAAATAGACCAGTATTTCCTATAAACTTTCCTTATTAAAATTCCTGGACAATTTGACAGTCAAGGTGTTAACTCCACATGCTGATCAATAGAACAAAAAACCATCTGGGTGCTCATGCAACCCATTTTCTCCCTGCTTTCCCTCTCCATTCCTCCCCTTTCCCCTATTTTCTCTCTGTTTTCGTCCTTCTCTAAAGCTTATTTTAAAAACAAAATGTGCATGTGATACAAAAGTGAAATACCATCTTTTTTTTTATTTTTTTTTATTTTTTTATTTTTTTTTATTATACTTTAAGTTCTAGGGAGAAGGGATGTTGCATTCTTTCTCTGAAATTGTATATAAGCTTGTGTTTATTTTTTAGGAGTTCTCTGGTTTTTATCAGATTCACAAAGGGGTCCATGACTAATCTAATCCCTGACTTTGTAGGTGAGAGGAAGAAGAATTTTAAAGATTATTGCAAGTTTATAGAAGTAATTTGGGGGCAGAATCAAGATTAGAACCCAAGAATGTCCTCTAGTTTCTACTATGTTAGGAGCAGTCCTAGAACCACAAGTTCCTGGAGCTGAAAGAGGTTTTGATTCCTCATTTAATGATCACATGTTACATATGAAGAAATTGATACTTGGAGAAATTGAGTGAATAAGCTAAGAAGCAACAGTACAAATTAAAACACGGTACTCATGATTCCTGGATTTTTGCTCATTCTAAATAATGCACATTTACATTATCTTCAGAAGTTGATTCTCCACTCATCTTCAGAAAAATGTTCTGTGCTTTGCACTGAACAAATTAATGTTTTTATTAATTTGAATGTGATATGTACCATTATGATACCTTTGCCTGTGTGTGTTTGAAAATAAACATTGTTTGACCTGTGTTTTAATAGGGGATGTGTTTTTTTAGACTACTTCATTCTCTGTTTGCTTTTCAGGTACTTTGAACTCAAGTAAACAAAAGGGAAGATTTTCTCTTTGATACTGGAGACTGCACAACAATGGGGCCACGAAAGAAAAGTGTGAAAACATGTATCATGAATAATGAAATTCCAGAAGAAATGACAGCAGATGAAACAAAGGACTATATGAATCAACTTTCACATGAAGTACTTTGCCATATTTTTAGGTAAGATTGTGTTTGGTTGACTCACCTACCTGGAATGGATAAGAACAAACCCTGAGGCAGTGCTGTCTAATGTGGTAGCTGCCAGCTACATGCAGCATTTACATTTCAATTAAGTAAAAATTTAAAATTTAGTTCGTCAATTGCACTGGGTACATTTCAAGTGCTTAGTAGCCATATGTGGCTAGTGGACACAGTGTATAGGACAACAGAGTATAGACAGAAAATATTTCTTTTGTCACAGATAGTTCTGTTGGACAGCCTTTCTCTAGACTGTTAACATTTCTAGACTTCTTGGAATTTTTATTGACGAATAGATTTGTTGACTTTTGTTACTGCATTATAACAGCACTATGTGTGTACACTGCACAATATAAGGCAGTGTTCCTGACTTTTTCTGACTACAACCCTCAGTGAGAAACATACTTGTAAGTGATTGTAACAAAGTTTTCTGAAATAATACCCATCATAACTAAATGCAGTGCATACATTAAAGTTGTTTTATGAGCACAACACAAAAAGACTTCTAAAAAAATTAAATTTTTACCCAAACTGCATTAATAACAACTGTTGTTGTTGTTGTTGTTGTTGTTTTTGAAGAAAAACTGTCATTCTAGTTTCCACTGCTCTCTTCTTTCAATGATTGTCCTTATGTATATAATTCAACTAAACAAATTCTAACATACTTTGTCGCTGGAATTAGAGACCTGAGTTTGAATCCTGGGTACATTATTTGCTAGCTGTAGACTAATGATAGACATAATGGCAGTATTATTAGGATTCAGTGAGATAATGCGTTAAACACTTAGCACACTGAAAGCATAAATGCTTGGTGAATGTTCATGGTTATTCTGCCTCTTTTCATATTGCTACATGGTCTTCATAATTTTTTTTTACTGCTTACTATTCTATGGAATGTATAAATAACATGGTACTTATCATTTCCCTTGTCTGACATCTAGATTGTTTTCAGTTTTTCTGTTTTCTGCAGTTACAGTTGGAATTAACTTCTCTAAGCATCTGGATTTTCCATTATTTTAGGTTGTTTATCTATGAAAAATTTCTTTATATGAAGTTCTTAAGAATGTTTTGAATTTCTATAAATGAATATTTGCAGATTATGAACTTTTCAAATAGCAATAACAGTTATTTTAGGAGATCCTAGGCACTGTATTTTTTTTTCTAATATAAATGTATATGTCATTATTTCCTGCAGTTTGTTATTGTGTGACACATTGTAGTTTTTGCTAGTTCAGTTCTGTCTGGGATTAGAAGACCAAATTAAAAATGGTAGATTTTTTTTTTAACAAAACAAAATGATACTAACTTTCATCTGGCAGAAAAAAAGTCTGTCAGAATAGCCAAAAATTTTCAGAAAAAGAGTCTTGCAACTACCAGATGTTCAATTACATTCTAAAATGTTTTGGAAAAGAAAGCCAGACAGTTGGGTGAAGGAGACAAACATAGGCTCCATTCATATACATGTGGAGATCTAGTTTATGACAAGGTTGTATTCACATCAGTGAGGAAAAGCTGGGTGGACTATTCAGCAACGATGTCTCAACCTACAAACCATTTGGAGAAAAAAATAAAAGCACATTTTTATCTCACGTCTTACAGCTAAATTCAAAGTGGATCAGTGAATTAAACAATAAATCCTTCAGAAATCTTTAAGAAAGCATAGGTAAAATTGCATCTAGGGATAAAGTTGGATAATGCTAGGAAAAAATTGGACCATGTATTATATATGTATATATTTTTGAGACAGAGTCTCACTCTGGCTGGAGTGCAGGGTATAATCATGGCTCACTGCAACCTTGAACTCCTGGGCTTAAGCTATCCTTTTGCCTTAGGAGCACACACCACTGTGCTTGGCTAATTTTTTCATTTTTTCATAGAGTCAGGATCTTGATTTGTTGCCTAGATTGGTCTTAACTTCTGGCCTCAACCGGTCCTGCCATTTTGGCCTCCCAAAGTGCTGGAATTACATGCATAAGCCACCACACCTGGCCATTGGACCATAATCTAAATTGAAAATAGATCAGATAACATTGTGCAGTTCAAACAGAATATTCAAATGGAAGGGGTGGAATCAAGTCAAGATATAATGGTAGTTACAGTGAAGAAAACAGAGTATTTGACAGCATGTAGAAAGAACCATGAACTTAGTTCTTGAACTTCATGTGTTTATTCTGAAAACACTAAATTTTGCTTCATTTTTAGTCTTCCAAAATTTTGATTTGAGGACTCATTGTGGTGGTGTAGTAACTACTTAACATGTCTTCATAAAACAAGAAAAACTATGGCCTTCCTTAAAAGAAACCTAATCTTTGCTGTCCCTGCTATGCTCTCTTTTCTAAAGTGTTATATTTGCTCTGTCTTCTGAACTCTAGTCCTTTGACTATATAATCATGAAGAAAAAAACATGTTACTTCTTAGGGAAAATATGATGTAAAATAATCTTGATTTTGTGATTATTCATCTGTTTGTATTTAAAGGGAGTATAAAGTTAACCTAGGCAAATACATTGGATAACAATATTTAGGAGAAAAATATTACAGTGGCAAAATTAATTTAGAAAGCAAATTTAATGTTTTTCATTGTTTATAAAATGTGTTGTCATGTTTCTGAAAAATTCTACTTATAATCTAAGTTATAGAGACTAATTTAAGTTATGGCTAGCAGTAATGCTTTATTTTGTATAAGATTTGATTTAAATCATTTTAAAGGAGTAAGAAGAGGGACGAGAAGTAGAAAAAAAATGGATCAGATGAATATTCAACAGGCATATGTGGACTTTTCTTTCAGAATTAGCAGTGTTGTTAAGAGTTAGTGTCAGACAAAACTGTGTTGCCATTCCTGACCCTTTCGCCCTCTTACCTAGCCATGTGACATTTTGCAGGTTTAATTCTTCTGAGCTAATTTCAGCACTTGTAAAATGGAGTGATAATAGTGTATACTATGTCAGTGAAGTGCCAACAGATAACAGAAAATACACTTATCTGGAATTTGAAGATAATTTAATGAAGGGACTATTTACAGAGGTGTAGGTGGAGTTTAGGGAACAAGTAAGGGGTGATGAAGAATTCATCTAGGGGTTTAGCAGCAGTAGAAAGGCAGCATTGCCACCTGCAGCCCTCCAGCTGGTGCTTCTCATTGGCTAAAGTTAACAGTCAGAGATGGGTAGGGAACACAGCAGGTCAGAGAGGGGGAGAAAAAGGACTGGGAGAGAGCTGTATGGCAAACAGGAACCAGCTAGTTACCTCTTAAGGTTGTTTTGAAACAATGAGTAGAGTGTGACGCAATACAGGTTCAGTAGGTAAAGGTAGCTTTAACTTCAAAAAATTTAATTCAGTGTGTGTGGAGGGGTCTTAAGAGAGAAAAATAGACCTTTCAGAATATATAACAGAACAAAAGTCAGGGTTAATTGAAAGTTTCAGGAAAAGATAATAAAGAAGAATGGAAAAGAGGAAGTTGTAATTCAGATGAGGTGCCCTAATACTTATGCAATACTTGTTATCAGTGTATGTGACCTTAAAGGTAAAAAAAAAAAAAAAAAATTGGGAAAAGAAATTGTGTACTATATGGCTAGCATACATATTTGTTGATGGAGAAGATAGTAGCGTTTGCAGGAGCAGGAGGGTGGAGTTGAGAGGGGGCAAAGTGTCCTACAGGAAGTAGATTCTGTAAAAGATATGAAATAATATTGCTCATGTTCAAAATGAGTAATTCTCTCTGATCTTTCTCAGGTTCCTTTCTCATCACATCTTGAAAAGCACTTATTTTTTTTTCTTCTTTTTTTTTTTTTTTTTTTTTGGTTTGTTTTTAGATTTTCTTTGTCCTTGAAAACTCAAAAGAAGAAAGGCAGGTTTTATCAAATGACCTGTGGAGGGAGCTCAATACCTTATTTGGATACTCAAGTATTTCCTGACTTATCTTTTTAGTAAAAAGCTGTATGACCATATGTGCATGTTAACTTTAAATCTCTGTCTGAAGATCTTATTTCATTTGAGTGGTAGGAGATTAGAAGAAGGAAAAAAAAATAACTTATTGGTGAGAGGTAATACTTGCCCACTTGATAAATATGAGTTTCTTTCTCTCACAAAGGTACCTCCCTCTGCAGGATATCATGTGTATGGAATGTCTTTCCCGGAAGCTAAAGGAAGCAGTGACCCTGTATCTGCGAGTTGTGAGAGTTGTAGATCTCTGTGCAGGGCGCTGGTGGGAATACATGCCAAGTGGTAAGTGGATTTAGTCTGTAAAGTACCGTAGTGTCCTACTGGAAAGTAGTAACAATGGTTTCATAAAAAGTTACTTGTTGTCTTGAAAAAGGCAATCTAAGTCACCTCGTAGGGAGGCAAGATTTTGTTTAAATTATTCGTGTTGGGTTTTAGGTTTGTAAAATGCGTTTACCTGAGGCTTTATTGTTTTAATAGTCTGCTCTTTTCATTTCCTGTCCCTAAGTAACTATATCAGCCTGGTCCACACATACGTGATTGGAGAACATGAGCCTTTGGTTAATGGAGTATGTGTATATCACATTAGACCGTGTGTGTCCTTTACTCTCTGATGCAGGTTTTCCGTTGAATGGTAACAGTTTTCATCATAGATTTCCTCTACAACTAAACTGTACCCTTTAATTAAATAAATACTTGCCATTTTTGTAAAATAGACCGCAGAACTCCAATTTCTTTAAATGGCCTATAGTAGGTCTTCGAGATTCTCGAATAAGGCACTGACCGAGCTTACAGGTAAAGAACTCAGAGTTAGCTTCCTAACCACTACAAATTGTTCCCAGTTAAAGAGACCACCTGAAAAGAAAGTTAATGGCTTTAGCTAAGCAAGGCATACTTGAAAGGAAGGAGTTAAAATAAAAGGCAATTAAAGCTTCTTTTCACTTAACGCCAATCCATTAATTGGTACAATTTAGTTACTATTGTTTTGCAATTATGAATCTGTCTTGTAAAGTCATCCTTTTTCTATGATGTCCAGATTATGAGACTTTGAAAATGGTATAAGACTGAGAGGGGACCTAAAAATAAAAATTAAAAAAAAAAAGCTTTAATAGAAGTGAAGGGCTGGAGGAAATAATTGTCTTGTTCTGTTCTGTAGAACAGAACAGGTTAGCTCTGGAATACTGGAATTGTGCAGGTGGGTGCTGCATCCTTTCAAGAGAGTCATCAAATCAGTTGCTAACTCTTAACAGTTGGCCATAGTAGTTACCAATATATACTTTTTTTTTTTTTTTTTTTGAGACGGAGTCTTGCTCTGTTGCCCAGGCCAGAGTACAGTGGTGCGATCTTGGCTCATTGCAAGTTCCGCCTCCCGGTTTCACGCCATTCTCCTGTCTCAGCCTCCCAAGTAGCTGGGACTACAGGCACCCACCACCACGCCCTGCTAATTTTTTGTATTTTTAGTAGAGACAGGGTTTCACCGTTTTCACCAGGATGGTCTTGATCTCCTGACCTTGTGATCCGCCTGCGTCAGCCTCCCAAAGTGCTGGGATTACAGGCGGGAGCCAGCGCACCCAGCCCCAATATATACTTTCTTATAAAGAACATTGCAAAGACCTGAGGCTGGAACTTATTAATAGGTTTGTGGGAGGCAAACCGTGGTTGCTTTCAAATATTTAATAAAAGCCATTCTAAGGGTAAAAGATTCATCTCATCTTGTTTCAGAATGATCCTTTATATCAGGAAAGAAAAAAAATTAGGGCAGTGTGAAAACGATCGTCGTATTCCTTACATTAGTTTTGCTTTTGCAAAGGTTAGGCCAGTGGGAATTCTGAAGATGGGATTAATATAGTATGTAAAGGCAGATGGCAGAACTCCCATGTGATACAGTCTTAGCATTAACATTACTACCACTTACCAATTAGAGAAGAATTTGACTGCATGTTGCTGACTTTTAGGCTGTGATAAATAACCTGTGAGCCCAAGGCTTCCCATCTTTGCAATGAATATAAAAGAGAGTTGAAGCAAACAGTCTCTAGCCTAAGATAAGATCACACTAACCTTGCTCACTAATGCCACCCTGACCAATTCTCTGGTGTTTAACCCAGATTCTTTATATAATAGTACTTTATGGTTTATGTATGTGATCTCTTTGGATTCTCACTCCATCCCTGTAAAGAAGGTAGAACTTTCCCCATTTCTCTCGTGGGAGGCAACATATATGACAAAAGAGGATAAACATTGCAGAGGTTACACTTGGTTTTAGATGACAGCACTGCCATTTGGAAGCTCTTAAACTCTCTCAACTTCGTTTTTAATGCTTGTTAGATGGGGTGATAACCTTTCTGATTTGGTCATGAGAATAAATGAAAAAACAAAATGATTAACACATTGAATTGTTCAGTAATTAAAAGTTACTATACAAGAAAGTTATAAGAATTGTTATTATAATTAGAGACCAAGTAATCTCTAGTCTCTCCTTACTCTTCACTTTTGTGATACTAAAGTTAACATGTCTGGACTTGACATGTTAAATGAGATAACTTACAAATAAAACAACTTTCAAAAAAGTATGTAAGACTTAAATATTTGGGGCCTACTTTTTATTCTTGACAGTTAATATTTTTATTTGTCATTAATAAGCAGACAGTTGGCTTTCTGACCACTTTCATTAAAAATAAAAAAGCCCTTGTAACAGATTAAAATAGCATCCATATGAGACTTGTCTCCCCACTTACTTAACCATCCGCTCCTGCTGTGGAAGTAACCTGCCTCTCTCTGTTCCCATCTTGTTGATTCCTGCTATGGTCTCCTGGATAGATAGCTTCCTATCAACAGCATCCCCTGAGATTGGATCACTCTACTTCTCTTAGCTGACTTACATCTGTCTTTTTCAAAAGAATTAATTGTCTAAAATGGCAGAGGAGTAATAGTTAAACATATGACAGAGTATCAGAGTAATTATTAGAAAATGGATAGAATAATTTGAGATAGGAATTAGATCAGAACTGTGAGCTTCCTAAGGATGAGGATCATATCTTATTTATATTTTTAGTTGTGTTCTGCAGAGCCCTGAAGGATTTACAGACGAGAGTACCCGTGGGGGAGGAGGAGGGTGGTGGTGATCAGGTGGGTGGTCCCGCTCCATCCACCAAATAGGTCCAAGTTATCTGGGTTAAAAGTGTGTTCCTTGTTGAAGAGTTCCGTGCCTTAAAAGCAACAAAAACCAAAAAGTCAATAATAAAAGCCTCCTCCATAAAGTATTAACTCAGATTAAGTGGAGTTTCTGACACATTTCCTCTGTTACTAAAGAAGTATATTTTCTGTTGTTTATTCAGCGTTAGTATTAGCCTTACGGAAATTTGAAAAGGAGGTCTTTTTTAACTTTTGGTAAAAATCACAAGTGCCTAGTAAGTATTAATGAACAGAAAGATGAACCTGGCTCTAAATACTTCTGAACTTCTCAGGCTTTACAGATTCCAGTTTTCTAACACTATTAAAGAAGATGCCAGATGTTGAACAGCTATATGGCCTTCACCCTCGATACCTTGAGAGGCGAAGAGTAAGGGGCCATGAGGCTTTTAGCATTCCAGGAGTCCTAGAAGCTTTGCAGGCATGCCCAAACTTAGTGGTGAGTGCACCTGGCTGGACATTTTGGCATCAACTGTTGATGAAATAATAGACCAAAGAATGATAGACTTGTTTACTCACATGCAAATCATCTGTTACAAACTTTTAAGTTCCATTGTGTACTTAGCATCTTGTGGTACAGAAATAAAAGCTTTGGATGCTAAATGAAAATCCTTACTTATGCTTGCTTTGGCATTATTTTCTAGGGTGTGGAAACTTCTCATTTGGAATTGGTAGAATCCATTTGGACATATATGCCCCATGTTCATATTTTGGGGAAATTCCGTAATCGTAATGGAGCCTTTCCAATTCCTCCTGAAAATAAACTGAAAATTCCTATAGGAGCCAAAATTCAAACTTTACATTTAGTTGGTGAGTACATGTTTCTTGGGTCACTTGTAACTCCCTGAAATGCCATATAACCTGAATATTCACTGAAAAAAAATAATGAGAATTTTAGAGATGGCTTTGTTGATTGATGACTTCAAAATAAATGTTTGCAAGACCTGTATAAAAATTCAGATTTCCCATTAAAGATCCACTGGGGTGAGGGAAATACTGTTTCACCAAGTGTATATTCTCTATCTGAATATTCTTTGAAATTATATACCAATAACTTCAACTAAAGTAAAAAGTGTAAATATTTTCTCAAATTTGTCACTTTTGGCTTATGCTACTGAAAGGAATTCGGGGGTCCCTGTTAATATAGTCTGGCCTTTAGTATTTGTTTACTACTTTATTCTGTATATATATATACACAGAGATAGAGGGAGAGAGTATATATGTTTTAAGCGTTATTCTAGGTATTGGGGATGGTCCAAAGAACTGGAAATTTCTGAAACTCAGGTGGTAAAGGGAGGGCATCAGGAATGGTAAGGAGTTGGTCTTAAATAAGACTTAGATACACAATTATGGGAGAAGAGTAAAGATTTCTAGCAACCCTTCATTTATAAGATCAGGGAGTGGTGTCTAGTTTGAAATTGGATTTTTAGATATAAGGATTCTGTAATATCTGAAATTTATAATATAAGCTCCTTAAGGTCAAAGACTTATTTTCGTATCTTTATATTTTCTATAATGCCTGTCACAGTTCATTGCAAATATAAGTACAGGTTAAGTTTTATTAAAATGCATTAATTTATGGGAATCATTTAACAGTTTAACACTGTATTATGGTGATGCAGAGGTATGGTAAATTAATAATAATGAACGTTACCAAGCGAATGAGCAATTATGTCCTTTGTTTATAGAGTTTGGGACAGAAAGTGGATTGGGCCTAGGGTATACTGTCTTCTCAGCATCTGTCTCACCCTTGCCACCTTGGGTTTCCTAATCAGTACAATCATTACTACCATCTTGATAGTATTAAAATAGATGCTGAACTTACCTTTGTGACTTCTGCATCGTACATCTCAATCTGTACCTCACTTCTGCTTTTTGTCCTTTTGTCTCATCCTTAATTTTACTTCCCATTTGTTGCTGTACTATGTGTGTGTGTAGTTCAAGCTAAATTGAGTTAAATAGCAGAGTGATGCTATTTTGAGAGGAACAAGTTAAGGGGTAATCCTTGTAGGTTACAATAAGAACGTTTGGCAGAATTTAGCCTTTAAAGAACTGACCATTCAAGCACTCCAATTTTGGATTCTCTAGTTATTCTTGCTAGCAGAGCTTCTATTGTCTCAAATTTAAAAATTGCATTAAACAGTTTTGCCAACTACTGTTTGTTAAATGCCATCATCCTGGATCCTTGGATTTCTTTAATAAATTTGTGTCCCTTCCTTGGCTTTTATCTTCTTTCGTCTGTATTTCCTGTATTTTTTCACCACACGCTACACCTCCCTTCTTCTGGTCGTGGTCCTCTGTGGGTGTGATTCCTAGTATTAAGCCACTCATGGATCCCATGCATCAAATTACCTTTACCTCTGAAATTCTAAAATAAATGACTGACAGTTTCTGCTTTTCTCAGAGCCATGCTGGCTGGCTTCTACCACATATTTACAAAGTCTTAAGATTCATATATTTGTAGAAAATAGCTTTTAAAGCTCTGTGTCTGGCTCTCTTCCAAATAATCTATTTGCATATTTAAACCCACCTCGCTGACTTTGCACTGAGAAATTTAGTTTTCCTACTGGGGGGCAGTGGACATTGGTAGTCAAATAGTAAATTTGTGTGTTCCATCTCCATCGTTGTAGTTTTGCTTTCGATAATCCATTTTCACTTTACCTCTTCTGGGAAAATGTATCCTAGGAGAGTTGTAAGATTATGAGAAAGACTTACGTGTTAATCTAAGATATAGAAATACTTTTTAAACTCTGTCTTCCCGTTGGCCTTTTCTAAAAAAGTTAAGTTAGTTTATGGTTTACATAAACTGTTCTTTATAAGCCTGTTTTAAATAAGGCAAACTTGATAGATTTTGTGTAATTTGTTCTAATAAAAATCCTTGAACAGTTAAACTGCTAATATGAAAAATAGACTCTTGAACTTATAAGCAAAATATAGTATAGTTTTATGATTTTTCTTGTTTGTTCTTTTTTATATTTGTGTTTTAGGGGTAAATGTTCCTGAAATTCCTTGTATCCCAATGCTAAGGCACCTTTATATGAAGTGGGTAAGACTTACTAAACCACAGCCATTTAAAGACTTCCTTTGTATCAGCTTAAGAACTTTCGTCATGAGGAACTGTGCAGGTAATGGTACACAATTATGGTGGAATTAAACATAAGGTGGAATTAAACATAAGCTATGCTAAAAATATCCTGAAGCAAACTTTAGCTACATTTGTAAATACAGTTATATTATGCTATTACTATTTATGTCTTATAACTTATTCATCTTGTGAAGATAAGTGTACTTTTTGTTTTAAAAAGACGTTAGAAACATGATTTGCATTTCACCTCAGCAAAAACAAAAACAACTCAGAATATCTGTATTTTTTACAGGCACTTTTTACTTTTCATAGGATTGTTTTATTAAATTTCAGTCTTCTGTCTTTGTTTCTGGTCTCTGGTCTCTGAATCATTCTGCATGTAAATAGTTGGCTTCCTTAATCTACCTTAAACATAGCTTTTATGGTATTATACTTCTAAACAGAAATCTTTAGTGTCCCTGTTGCCCTAGAGTAAGCTTGTTCAGCCCACGGTCTGCTGGCCACAGCCCACATGATGCCCAATACAAATTCTTAAACTTTCTTAAAACATTATGAGATTTACGCACGGGCTTTTTTTCCCCGCCTCCCCTCCTCCCCCACTTCCTCTTTCCAGTTCATCAGCTATCTTTAATGTTAGTGTATTTCATGTGTGGCCCAAGACAATTCTTCCTCTTCCAGTGTGGCCCAGTGATATAAAAATATTGGACACCCCTGTACTTAGAGCATTAAGTGGGAACTGCTCTGCTTAAGGTCATAATAACCAGGACCCCTCTTGATAGCCTTATTCTGACACCTTTCCAAGATATACCTTTTATCATCACATTTGACTATTCATTGTTCCCTGGACAACCATACAGCTTTCCACCTCAATGTCTTCTCTTATGCTGTATTATTGTTGCCTTATCCTGAGATGTGCACTTTCTTCCTGTTTTTTTGTATGCATTCTTCAGGTTCTGCCTTTTCCAACTTACTTTTCTCCTCTTTTTCGTTTTCATGGAGTATGGCAGATCTTATTTATATACTTGATGCAGTCTGCCTTCTTATCCTTCTATAATTGTTTATGTTAGTTCTAGCTCCATGTCAACTGCACGTTTTTTGATGGACAGGACCATATCTTTTGTGATCTTCTATAGTATCTAATGCAACACTGGTCATAGAGATGATTAAATGATTGAGCTGTTTACTTGATTGAAGGATCAAATTTTTATCTTGACTTTTTCCCATTAGTTAGTTTGAGTTCAAAACTATTGAGCCTTTAGAGAATTTACAGAATACTACATCTCTCTCCAGTGTTACTGAAAAAGCTTTATGCTGAGTAAATGTGTGGTTAGTAGGCTAACACTTTTCATTTGTAACAAGAACTAGACTGCAGAGAGCCAATTTGGCTGTCATTTTAAGATATAGAGTTTATACGTTATACTTGTCTTTCACTGATTTGAAATTCATTTTAAGGCACTTTACGTTGTTGTATCAAAGATTTTTGTTTTTTTCTAGGACCCACAAATTCCTTGAAATATGTCCCTTTAGTAACAGGCTTAGCCTCTGCCCGAAACTTGGAACACTTAGAAATGGTTCGAGTTCCTTTCCTTGGAGGTCTTATCCAACATGTTGTTGAAGACAGTTGGAGATCAGGTATTCATTTTCTTTAGTTACTATTTTTTAAAAGTCAACTTTAAAAAATCATTAAGCTTTTATTTAACTTCCCTGGCAAGTCTTTTAAAAAGAAAATGCTTGTCAGTAATTGTGCTTTCTCTGGTGTATTTAATGGACAATAAGTAACTATGAGCATAGCTAGTGTTCATTTTCTTTTGGTGCACATTAAACTTTCTTAAAATAGACAGTAGAGTGATAAGACATGTTTTCTGGCTTGTTTTGACTTTTGCATGGCTAATAATACCTCCTCTTATATTTGGAATCTTTCTTAGAAATGTTAACAGGGATTTCTAGCATTCTTTGGTGATGTTTTACAACTTGTACAGCCTAGGCTTCCAAAAAAAATTTAGGCATTAGTAATGTTAATATCTATCATGTAATAATAGATAAATAATACATAACAGAATATGCTCTATGTTAATCATCTCATTGCGGAAAAAAAAATGGTGGTTTAGCAAAATGGATGATTAATAGTTGGAAACCAAAAATCTAACTTTGGCTCTCTAAAATAAAATGGAAAGTCATCAAGTACCATTGTTAACAAACAACATTATAGTTAATACTGTTGAAATCTAATGAAGAGTAAACACTACATTTCTAGACATTTTGTCAGTCAAGTGTGGTGTAAGTGTACTTTATTACATTTAGCCAGTGGGATGAAATAACCCCAAGACCAGCAATATTTTGATTGATGGCGATAGTTAACAAGATAAAAGTCAAAAACGAAAAGAAGGCTAGTAAGTCCATTCACTAGAGAGAAGACCTGTAGAGAGGTGCTGAAAGCTGAGTTTGTATAAAAGTCCTGAAAGAAAAACAGAGACTTCTCTTCTCTAATCGGTTTCTAAGGGTGACCCTGCCTTATATTTTATTCAAGAAGTCAGCATACCTCACACAAAAATTAATTCTAGATGGATCATAGATTCAAATGAGAACAATTTTTACAAAGAAATTTAAAAAAATAACTTAGAAGAATGTCTTGTTGACCTTGAGTACACAAAGTCTTCTTAAACAGGACACCAAAAAGCATTTACCATAAAGAAAAGATTGATAAACTGTACCAAATTAAGATTTTTTTTTTTTTTTTGTCCATCAAAAAGCATGATTGAGAGAGTGAAAAACCAGCCGGGTGTGGTGGCTCACACCTGTAATCCCAGCACTTTGGGAGGCCGAGGCGGGAGGGTCACGAGGTCAGCAGATGGAAACCATCCTGGCTATCATGGTGAAACCCCGTCCCTACTAAAAAGTACAAAATATTAGCCAAGCATGGTGGCGGGCGCCTGTGGTCCCAGCTACTCTGGAGGCTGAGGCAGGAGAATGGCATGAACCCAGGAGGCGGAGCTTGCAGTGAGCCAAGATCGCACCACTGCACTCCAGCCTGGGCGAGAGAGTGAGACTCAGTCTCAAAAAAAAAAAAAAAGAGTGAAAAGCTACAGAAAGGGAGAAGCTGTTTGCAATATAGACACTGGGTTTTGGGAAGATATAAAGGACTCCTGGAATGAATAAGAAAAAGGCAGGCAACTCAATAGAAAAAATGGGAAAATACTTGAATAGAAAAGTTTCCACACAAGAATCCAGTAAAACATGAAAAAATGATAAAGTTTACTAATCTTTAGGGAAGTGCAAATTGAAACTACAGTGTGATATGCAAGCACTAAAATGACTATGCCTACTCATGACTAATATGAAAAAGATAAAAACAGTAATGTTGGCTAGAATGTGGAGCAACAGAACCTTTCATACGCTGGTGGTCAGAATATAAATTCATACAACCACTTTGAAACACTGTTTGGTAGTATCTTCTAAAGTTGGTCATACACATAGCAACAGATGCATTCCTGGCTTTCAACCCAACAGAAATGTTTACATTTATTCACCAAAAGACATTTTTAAGATTGTTCATAGAAGCACTGTTTCTGATCATCCCAAAATGGAAAGATGCCTGTCGGCAAGAGAATGGATAATTAAATTGTGGCATATTCATGTAGCAAAATACTGTACAGCAATAAGAATGAACAGACTACAGCTACACAGCGATGTGGATGAATCTCATAAGCAGAATGTTTAGTAAAAGAAGCCAGACACAAAAGTATACATACTTTGTGACTTTATTTATACAAATTTAAAACGGATAAGTCAGTCATTTCTTTAAGCTATACGTTAGTAATTTATGTTCTTTTTTGTAGGTAAATACAACTTTCAGAAACGTTAAAAAAATCAGTTAAAGTAGTTCTGGTCTTGTTCCGTATGATATTTGGAGGTTCAAAATTTGGCCAGAAATGGCAGGGTTTCTTTTTTTACAATTATCTCATCAGCTTCTGACTTTCTAAAAATCCTTACTTAACAGTCTAAATCTTTTAGAGTAGTTTTCAGATGCCATCAGAGTATCTTGTCAAAATGAGGGTCGCTTTCATCTCCTTTTAGTGACTAGTAGTTATAATTCATCTTAAGATAATTTCAATGCAAAAACAAAGCTTAGATTTACTTTTAAACCAATAATTATCATCTAAGATAATACTTTATAATGTATAGTATATAAGTACTTCACTAAAAATGCTGTGGTCAAAAGAAACACTTGTTTTTGTTCCTCGTCTTCAGGTGGTTTTAGAAATTTGCACACTATTGTTCTGGGAGCTTGCAAAAATGCTCTTGAAGTAGATCTTGGTTACCTCATCATTACTGCTGCCCGTAGGTATGTTTCCTCTTTGTATTTTGTCTTTCACTTTAGAAGTAATTGTGTCTTTCCCTGTTTTACAAAAAAATTGTGGAATGTGTGTGTATATTTGTGTGTACATTTGATCAAGCCTTATTCAAATTTAAAATACAAAGAAGTTTAAGTAACAGATGAGTATAACATCATGGTAGTCTTAATGTTATATACTGGTAACCAGTTGAGCTGCATACTAGCAAGCTCCAGAGTGGCATGGTCTCATATCAGAGAAAAGCAGTGGAATTTCTGGAAACGGCTGAGAGTCCAGCAGAAGTTAGGATTGAAGCTCTGGTGTCTGTAGCCCTCTCAGGATCATTGTCTCAATCTCTGGATAATTTTCTGAATTGTTCTAGTTACTTGGTGATAATATTTGCTATTCAGAAATCAGTGTTTTAAATCCACTTTTCCAAAGTCTGACCTTGTAACACATCTATAATTTTTAACCAAGTGGTTGTATCACTATACCACATTTACTATTTCTTACATATCAGTGTTCTACGTCCACTTTTATTTTATAGTATTTTCTTTAAGCATTTTTTAAATTTATTCAGAAACAAACCTTTTTCCATCAAAAGATTATTGATTAGGATTATAACTAAAATAAAAGTGTTTTTTTTTTTTTTTGGAAATCCTAGCCATGTATTTACAGAATCATTGTGAAAAATGAACTATCAAGGAAGAAAAATAAACCACTCTTTCATCTTTCATATCAATCCAAAAATAATTCAATGTCTTTCTAAATAATGAACACAACTTAAATTTACCCTTCTTAAGAATTAAGATAATTCTGCAGTTACATAATACACACCTCATAATGACTGCAAGCTTTAGGAAACCTCGACTTTGACAAATCTGAGCCTAGTCCCTCAGAATAATACCTCAAGGTCTAAAATAAAAGTGTTTCTAAGTTTAAGTTAAGTTAAATTAAGTTAAGTCTAAGTTAAGTTACCTACTACAGGACTATACTCTTGGTTAAAATGCAGCATTGATAGCTAGCCAAAGCAAAATGTCAAATACCAGCACCAGGTGCAGATTCTCACATTGACTCTTCAGGTTTAGTAAAGCACTTGTAAGGATATAAGATTCTTACCTGTAATTAATTGTTATTTAATGTATAGCTTCAGTGTACTGCCTAAGATTTCCTTATACTTTGCAGATACTCCTTTGAAGAAAACACGCTTTTGTTTTTGTTTTTTTTCAATGAAGGAGGTGGGAGAGAAGTTGTTGACATCTGTGACACTTCACTAAAGTCATAAACTTCTTTCAGAGTCTTCCTGATATGATTTGAGCTGTTTCCCCTCAGATCTCATCTTGCAGCTCCCATAATTCCCTTATGTTGTGGGAGGGACCCAGCAGGAGATGACTGAATCATGGGGGTAGTCTTTCCCGTGCAGTCCTCGTGATAGTGAAAAAGTCTCACTAGATCCAATGGTTTTAAAAATGGGAGTGTCCCACACAGCCTCTCTTTTGTTGCCTGCTGCCATGATGTAAGATGTGACTTGCTCTTTTTTGCCTTCAGCCGTGTTTGTGAGGCCTCCCCAGCCATGTGGAACTGTGAGTCCATTAAAACCTCTTTTTCTTCCCAGTCTCTGGTATGTCTTTGTCAGGAGCATAGAAACGGACTAATACACTTATATTAGGAGGAATCTTTGGTTCTGATGGTTTTTGTTTTACTCTGATATGTTCTCTCTCTTTATTCACAGGTTACATGAAGTTCGGATCCAGCCTTCCCTAACCAAAGATGGTGTCTTTTCTGCCCTAAAGATGGCAGAGTTGGAGTTCCCCCAGTTTGAAACCCTTCATCTAGGATATGTAGATGAGTTTTTGCTACAGAGTAAGATATATCTCATTTTAATTCCTAGAATTACTGTAGGAAATTTACTTGACAAACTGAAATCTGAATTGGGGTTGTGCCTTGTCTTTTTGAACATAAGACAACTTAAAATCGTAGGTGCTCTCACGTCTTGGAAAATAAACTTTTAAATTAGAAATGTCAGTGATTTTTTTTCCATATTGCCTCTGATTTTAGCATACTATAGAAAATGTAGTTACTAACAATACACCAGAAAAAGAACCTTATCTACATTTGATATTGTTTCCACTTTACTGCCCAAGTTTCTTTCCCATTCTGCTTCATTTTTTTCACAGAATGTCATCCTTGGTTCCATTGTTGAATTTGATCTGCCACACTTCTTGAAGCTTTTGATGGTCCTCTCAAATGAGGTCCCATTCCCTGCCCATGCTCTTCATTTCCATAATAAGCCCGCTGGGGGTTCTGGATTTTCCAGATAGTGTGAGCACATAATGGTCAGTATTCATTTAATGATGATTGCTGTTGGAAAGCTTGTTCACAGCATTTTCTTAACGCATTTACAATTAAGAGCTCATTTGTTTGGGTTTGAATGCATGTCAATTCATTATTCAAACTATTTTTCCATATGGCATCAATAAGATATGAGAGAAAATTTTCATCACCAACATGTTTTTATTTATTCAAGAATTCATTTTCTTCCCACTTGATTTGCAACAAGTCTTTCTTGAACTCTCATCATCATAGCACATAACATTTTTTCTTTGGATGTAGTTTGTGTTGTAGAAGAACATAAGAAGGCTTAATTCTTCCAATCAGGACAGTCCAGCTCAAAAAACATGACTCTTTTTCTTTTTCATTTCTAATATATATTACAATAATAGTTGTGGGTTTTTTGTTTGTTTACTTTTTTGTTGTTCACGGTACTCATTAATATAGGTGATTAAAAAGTTAAGCTATCCTTTTCTAGACAGTTAACTATTAGAATCACGTTAAATCTATATAGCTTAGAAAAAGATCAGCTTTTCTCCAAAATAGCTTAAAATGCTAACTAGTACAGTGATTTTATATAAAATTAATACATTTGATATCAAGCTTTTCTGGTTTTGAATGAAGTATCTAACATTCCCTATGTTTCTGCAATGTCTGTATAGTAACTTAAAATTATTAGCTTTGAAATTGATATTCTTTCTGTAATCTTGTTTTCTATTTTTCCCAAAAGCTCAGAACTTGAGAAATTGTGTACCTTCAGAATGGCCAAATTTAGGTCTACTGAAGAATTGTCTTCAAGTGTTATCTTTATAACCAATTATTTTCCTGTAGTGTTTATTTCTCCTCAACGTACGTTTTCTATAGCATAAAAATACCTTCTTGACTATCATTATCTCATAGTTTTCAACACAACTTGTTTCATGTTCTGTTTCATACTTAATAGTCTGTTATGTTGAACTTTGTACAATCATTCTCTTCTTATTTGCCACAGTTTAACCATTTCTTCCATATACATACTATCTTCTGTCCCTCCAAAGATGGCCTAGGATTCTGTGTTTCAGAATAGGTGTGTGGTACTTCTTACGGACGATGTCATGAGGTCACACCCTCTCACTTAGTTTCTCTCTTCTCAGTAATTTAGATTTGAAGCATCTCTCCAAGAAGTGGTGGCTGGCCTCTGGTAAAACTTGGGTCACTTTCTTCTTATAAAAGGTCTGGCAGAATAAATAAATAGGAACATCACCTTTGTCTTCTAGCAATGACCCAAAGATGAATCTTTAGAGAGTTCTTTGTTCATGTGGATTTATGATCTGTAAGCTTTATATAATAGTGATAGAGATGTATAACTCAGTGAAAATTTTAGAAAAAAAGTATAGTCCTAGCAATTTAGTCCTAGAGCTTGAGGGAGAGAGAACTGAGGCCTGTCTGTTACTAATCATGAGACCTAAGCAAGCGCATTCTTCTCATTTTTTAAATGAAGATAAGGTGATTTCCTGCTTTTCTCTTGGGTAGCTCTGAGGAATCAAGGGAAAAGTGATATATACATTTACAACAATCTCTGACACTTAGGAAGTATTCAATAAATGATAGCTTCTACTTTTAGCTGACCTGTGGGCTGAAAAGAAAAACAAACATGAATCTCAAGTAATATCATCAGGATTTTGAAGGAGTGTGGCAAGCAGGAAGCCCCAAGAGTAGAAACGTGGTTGGTCATCTCAAAAAACTAAATACAAAACATTGATTTGTCATGTTAGGTTACAGCATTTATTCAAGTAGTGCCCAGGAAACAGGGTCAGTTCAAGGTTTACCCTATCTTAAGGAAAATGCAGTTTCGTCTCAAGTCCAAAGAGCAGGGAAAAGGTCCTTACCAGGAGCTAAAGAAAATAGCTCAGCTAAATTTTAAAGAATGGATTAAGGTGAAATCTGTAAGAAGTGCCAGGAAATACCAAAAATAGGAACTATAGGAGAAAAACTGTAAACTATATGGAAAGTAAAATTGGAAGTTTGGAGAAGATGGATTGTTTTAAACATGTTCTAGCTAAAGGTTTAAACTCCTGTGATATTCAGGGCAACTTCACCAGAGTGGCAGTGTTTTCTTTGTCCTGCGTATTGGTTGATTGCAGAGTGTGAGAGACACGTATCCCCATGAGCTCTTGTATCCCCAGCACTATGCTAGACACTAAAGATGTAACTATGAACTAATGGAATCTTGGAGTGTGAGGGGACAGACAGATGGGAGAAGCGATAAGAGGCAAGGGATGAGGTGTGATTCTCAGTGGCATGATCTAGGGTAAAGGATCCTCCTTTATTTACTCCCAAACCCCTAGTTTGTGGCCAGAGAGTAGGCACTAAAGCCCAGTGGCATGTGTTTGAGTTAAGAAGTGCACTTTTAGGGTATAGATAGATGTTACTAACCAGTGCCATGGGTTGTAACAATGAATCTTAAATTCTCAGAGTTTACCCTTCTCTACACATGTCCACACTGGGCTTCAAGAACATCATTTTACTGTGAGGGAGTTGAGTTTTTAAGATTTTGTTTTCCTTTTAAATGATACAGCTAAAACTTTACCATTGTATGAACCAGTATGATATGTCCTTCACTTATGCTTTAAGAATTTTTGCCTTTTTTCTTCTCTAAACAATTAGAAATAATTTTTCCTACTAGCTGTCCTTTGACTTTTAATATAATTTATTATTTTGTACAAGAAGTGCTACCATATGTAAATAATACCTAACCTAAAATTACACCTGAACCCAATGATAAGCAGATGATACAGAATGATGGTAGAGACTTTTTATACTAACTGGTAAGATACAAAATTGGTAACACTCCCTAACACTTAAGAATTTGACTTTTTTAAAAAATTGATTGCTCTTTTTAGGCAGAATGGCTAATGCGGATCTGGTGAAGTATGGTTTGGCTGATGTGGTAGAAAATCCTGGTATCATCACTGATATAGGGATGAAAGCAGTCAATGAAGTTTTTTCCTGTATCAAATATCTGGCAATTTACAATTGCCCTCATCTACACAACCCATACAATTGGATCTCAGGTATTACAGACTTACAAATACAGCTATGTTTTATTGATACGGAAATAATACAACTGTCCTTGTTTTCTATGTGTGATGTGATTGCATTCCTAATGTAAACTGTAGGTATTTCGTTTGGATTGTTCATACAAGTTCTGGTAACCTTTGATAACTAGTTGGAAGTGTATTCAATGCCTCTTTAAACTTCTGAAGTTTTCTACCTGGAAATTTATACTCTCCAGGTTGTGGATTCAAGTGCCCTGATTTTTATATGTACTTCTTTGGGCTAGGAATATAAAATTAAGCTTAGTTCATTGCTACCTAGGACTTAGGATAGTGTAGTTATTTTCTCATAATTATCTTCACAATGGCCCATCATCTGAAAGGACAAAGTAGGTATGTATTTTGAACTTTCATTAAGTGACATTAACCTGAGATAAAAATTTCTATTGACTAGAAATCCCAGTCTATTTCAGACCTACCCCTCCAATCTCCTATATGTAGAAGTGTGACTTTTGCACTTGATATTTTTCCCTTATGGTGGGAGTTCATTTTCCTCTCAGAGTAATGTCATCTGTTGTCTTAAAGGCCCTTCTTAAATACCGAAATTTACAAACCATTAAATAAATTGAGAGCCCGAAAAAGTTGTACTTGTGACAAAGCCTCTCACTGACACCTACAGAACAGCATCCTCTGCTGTTGAGTCACTTGACCGGGATCTGTATCCTCACAAAGCTACTATCCCGGCTTGTTTTAGGGCTGGGACCTCTGCTGAGATCACTCATTAATATAGTCATGTCTCATGTGCCAGCAGCAGTTAAATTCTATCCCTGGCCCTGCTGAACCAAGAAGTTACTGGGAAATATGAACTTTAGGATGTAGCAGGCGTAGATGACTTTAAAAAAATAACATTTATTGGGTTTTTGGTTTGTTTGTTTTCTTAAATACAGAAGAGTATAAAGAAGAAAACAAAAAATGGCCTATAATCCCATCACTCAGAATTCCTGTTAACACTTAAAAAAATAAAAGTAATACATGCACTTGATAAATTTCAAACAGTACAGAAAGGTACAAAATGAAAACTCTCCTCTTCTCAAAGGTAACCATCATCAACAGTTTTTTGTATATTTTTCTGGACAAATTATGCATATTGCAGCATATATATGTGTAGCATTTAAAAATAATTTATATTATACCAAAGGATCTTACTGTGTATACACTGTCCTATAGCTTGTTTTTTGTACTAAGTATAATTTGGAGAGTTTTCCATGTCAACAAGCATATTAAACTCTCCTTCATTCTTTTGAAATAGCTACATGATGTTCTATTAAATAAATATGCCATAATTTTTTAATTCAGTGTCCTATTGTTGAAAAGCCATGTAGGTTGTTGAGTGGATCACATTTAAATCAGGGCTGATTAGATTCAAATTAATGTTCCCCAGGCCATTTAGTTCTCACAATGGAATTAGGTATGTAAACATCATAATTTAGAATCATAAGGTTTTAGAAGTCATGAAAAAAAGGAAAAGTTATTTAATAAAAAAGGATTTGAAAGTCTTTGTGACCTGTATCAAAATTCATCAGTAATGGGGAAAGTGTTACTTATGTTTTCTCTGGTCATGTCATTTCTTCAACAGACCACTCAAGATGGACTCGATTGGTTGATATCAACCTAGTACGGTGCCATGCTTTGAAGCTGGACTCTTTTGGCCAGTTTATTGAATTGTTACCCAGCCTGGAGTTTATTTCACTGGATCAGATGTTTCGTGAACCACCCAAGGTAAGATACATTTGAGGGAGTTTTTGTTTATTTTGATACTCAGGAAAGGAAATAAAAACAGCCTGTGATTTTTTTTTTTTTTTTTTTCTTTTCAACAATATGCCTTTATAGGGTTATAGTCAGACTTTTTACTGCCAGCCTCAGTGAAAGCATAAAGGTTGTAATAATGCATGGCCTCTCATTCTTCTAAATGAGAATTAAGGGTTCTCTGGGGAAAGGTAAGGAAGAAATAAGTGGAAGCCGTCTCCA
The DNA here is from genome assembly GCF_000951035.1 of Colobus angolensis palliatus. Classification (NCBI taxonomy): domain Eukaryota; kingdom Metazoa; phylum Chordata; class Mammalia; order Primates; family Cercopithecidae; genus Colobus; species Colobus angolensis. The sequence continues at coordinate 2,717,087 of NW_012122932.1, forward strand.
TTAGTATATAAACAAAAGGTAAGGTGAGGGTGAGGCTGGAAATTTAAGACAAATTATTACGTGGAATAATTCGTTGGTGGATTAAATATAATTGGGTTAGTAGATTAAACCTAATTAGGAACCCAAAGTATAAATAAGAATTAAGGATTTATTTGGGGAGTGTTTTACTTTGCTGCTATCTTTCTGTTAAGTTGTATAGCCTGGGAAATCTGAGGTTGCCCAGTTGTACAAAATGTTATTTTCAAACTGCTTAACATATAGAACTTTGTACTGTTAAGGTAATTAAAAACTTAATCTTTCAACCATTTGTGTTCTCTCTTATTAGTTATTAATGGTTACATTCCCACTCTTGAAGCAGTACAATATAATGGGGAAAGCTCAGGATTCGAGGTCAGAATCCTGGTTTCAAATTGCAGCTGTACCACTTACTGGCCATGTGCTGTTGGGCAGATCTCTTCTCCTTGTGTGATTCCTCATCTGTAAATTAAACCAGTAACCCTTTATCTATCTGGAAGTGTTGCAGGCCTTAAATAAAATTTTCTATGTGTATGTGAAAGCATTTCATAAATAAGTACTATATAAATACTAGTTCTAATGTAAAGGTGAAATGAAGGGATATTAAAAATGAAGTGATAGATACTAACCCAAATTAATAAACGTATATGTTTTGGTTTTGCCTTAGGGTTGTGCTCGAGTTGGTCTGAGTGCAGGCACAGGAATTGGGGTTTCATCAGCTCTTGTTAGCAACCAGAACTCCAACAATGACGATAATAATGCCCAGAATAACAATGCCAACATCCACGACAACAATCACCATCACCCAGATGACTCAGACGAGGAGAATGACTTTCGGCAAGATCTACAGCCAGGAGAGCAGCAGTTTGCAGCTGACGGTAACCCAGATCTTTTGTGAGCTCCAAATAGAAATAATTTTTACTTTGTATTGTATTTCTGCTTTATCCTGTTCCCTTTTCCCATGTTTCAACTTGTCACTTTCCACACTGAGGAAAGTTAGTTGATAAGGAACATGAGGGAGTAGGTGAAATTTTTCTCTTTTCTTGCTTGTTTCAAAATTGTTTTTGTCCACAGACTGTATAAGAATACTTAGAGAATGGGAGGGATTACAGATGCCGGGGAAATTAGGGTAGAGTGGTAACTCTTGAGGTCTGAGACTTGACTTTCTGGATTTAGACAAAGGAGTATCTTTTATTGTCTCCCAGACCAATGGATAGCATGAACATTAAGACCATTTCTGGATATTTGAAGAACTGAAAGATTAATACCAACCATGGGCTAAACATTTATGTTTAAACCTTTCATGTACCTTTAATCATTAGGTCTTCACTTCCACCCAGCAGATTAAGTACATTAGCTAAGAAGGACTATTCTATTTCATTTATGTAATCGTCCGTCCAGTTCGTTAATATATACTGAATACTTGCGGTGTGCCAACCCATGTGTGAAGGTGCTCCATCCATCCCTCTGTTGATGAGTGAAGTGATGTAAGATTGTTTTGTTACCAAATTTTCCAGTTTCCCAGTTGACGCTTAGGAACTGGAAAAGGAATCTTTTCTAGCCATCCTTTTGTTGTTCCCCATTTGCCTACTCTTGCACATAGTAATTAATGAGAAATAGGGTAGTCTGATATTATGTGCCTGCTTTTACAATGAGATGTACTGTGTACAGGGCATGATTTCCTTTAGGGGCACTCTTGAGTATACAGTTTTTGACAAAAGAATCATCTGTAGGCAATGTCTTCACTTTCTCATCTCACTTGGTCCCTTTAGAACTCTCCACTTTGGCTCTTGGCAAAGTCACTAGTGATTGTCTTACTGAATCTGGAGGTCATTTCGCGACCTTCATCTAATTTCACATGTCAGGAGCATTAGACATTGTTGCCTAGACTTGTACACTCTTGAGACACTTTCTTCTGTCGGCATCTCTGAAACCATTTTGCTGATTTTTCTCCTACTTCATTTTCCTTTGCTTGTAGCACCTCCTGTGTTCCACTTTTGTCCATGATAGCTTTCTCTACACATTTTCACTCAAGCTCAAGGTTTTAGTACCAGCTATATGGTATTAAATCCAAATCTTTATTTCCAGCCTTGACTTTTGTACTTTTCTGCAGTAAATGCAGCTGTCTAGCTCTGTACTTTATGTCCATGGTGTACTCTTACGCTTTTCAAACCTAGGTAAAATCTTTCCCCAACAATCTCCCTTAAAAATGCAAAAATAAAAGTGCAGAGCCAGCAGGTGTTAAGGGAACAAGAGGGCAAGACAGTCACATATTGTCCCTTTGCTTTGTTGTCCTGAGTGCTATGGTACATAGTACAGGTTACTACCACCATAAAGATCTGCGTGTCAGAGGACATGGACTCTACGTGGGAAACTTAGAGCAGCTGCCATTCAGAACTACCCAAATCCTGTGAACTCATTTTTGGTTTGAGTTGACACACAGATTATAGACTTCACTAGAAGATTAATTTGCCATAGACTTCTCAGTACAGTGGAGAATACCTGCCGTTGTGAAATCACATATTGTTGCAACAAGGACCAAAAAGATATTCAACAACATATTTGATTTAATTCGTATCTGTATTTGATTTAAGAGAGGAAAATGGAACTTACATCTTAATTTGATTTGTAAATATGGTTTCAGAAGATGAGAGATTTGGCATAAAAACCAAATACACAAGATATAGGATAAGCTATTTTGATTTAAGAAGCCATAATTACAATGAAAGGATTCAGCTTCAGCAGTTACCTAGGACCGTTGTCAAGTACAGTATCTTCAAAATGCTGTTTAATGCTGAGAAGCAAAGAATAAATACATAATGTATAAAGCATAATTGTATAAAGCATACGTAAATACCAGGATTGAAGGATTAAATAGCTTCAACAAGAGGAAGCCTAAGAAAACCAGAGGCAATGGCAGCATTTGTAGAGAAAGGAAGATTAGTAGAAAACATTAGATTCCACAGGTCACTCCCACGTGGTAGTGTGTTTAGTTGTATTTGTTATTAAACATGTATACACACACACACATATAAGTTAGATTCCCCCCCCTCAACAAAATAAGGAACTAGAAAAAGACTGATTTTTGGTTGAAATAAAGAGAAATACAGGGCTTCATAATAAAAGGGATAATGGGGAATTATGTTAAACAGTTGACTAATATTGATGGTTCACATCTTCCAAGTGAAAATAATAATTTAAAAATTTCTTTGAAACAGGTATTAACATGTTCACTCTCCTTGATATACAATTTGAAGACTTCACGTCTAGGCCAGGTGCAGTACACATGCCTATAAGCTAAGGAGGTTGAGGCAGGAGGATGGCTTGAGTAGGGAGGTTTCAAGGATGTAGTGAGCTATGATCACACCATTACACTCCAGCCTGGGTGACAGAGGGAGACCCTGAGTCTTAAAACAAATCTTTACATGTATGGGCCTTTACTTGGTTTTGGACCAGCCCCAGAGTGAAGCAGCACCAGTCTTAATTGCTCTATTGTATTTAACTTCTTCAGCTTGCATGAGGTAATTTACTGTAAAAGAGGGGCATTGTATAATTTTAAAAGCTATTTAATTTGTATAAATTAACTCCAACAAAACTGTGATTTATTGTTTCACAGTTACTATATTTATCACACTTTTATAATTTGGCAGGATATTATCTTAAATTTGTACTTTCAGAAGTCTTAGAACTTAAAGTACTTAATTATGAGCTAGTTAGCTGAAAATATAACTTGATTACCTGAATTTTGCAGCATTCTAAAGTAAGAATAAATGTTTACAGTTTTGGGTGGGGTTTTTTTTTGTCGTCGTCGTTTTTGTGTTTTTTTGTTTTTTTTTTGAGACAGAGTCTCACTGTCACTCAGGCTGGAGGGTAGTGGCGTGATCATAGCTCACTGTAGCCTCAAACTCCTGGGTTCAAGTGATCTTTCCACCTCAGCCTCCTGAGTGGCTGGGACTACAAATGCGTGACACCACTCTCAGCTGATTTTTCAAAAAAATTTATGTAGAGTTAGAGTCTCACGGAATTGCCCAGTCTGGTCTCAAACTTTTGGCCTCAAGTGATCCTCATGCCTCAGCCTCCCAAAATGCTGGGATTACAGGCATGAGTCAGTCACTGTGCCCACAATGTTCATTTGTTTTTAACAATTTACATTTGCCTATAAGTATCAAAATTATGCTTCTGTAATTGCTAAAGCATAGTGTCTATTTTTATGTACTACTTTTTAAGTAATTATAACTTTAAAGCATAGTTTTACCTATACATCATTTAACTAATTTTGTCTCTTGATTTAAAACATACATTCTAGGTACTTACTGCTTTTAAATATAGCGTCATAGTGAACCTCTTTTCTCATCCCTCCACCCCAGTTAGCCTAAATTGACTGCCAAGTGAAATTGCTCTGCAGCTTTATTTATGGCAGTGGTTTTTAAACTTGAGTGTGCATCAGAATCACCTGGAAGACTTGTTAAAACACATTGCTGATTTTTGCCGCCAGAGTTCCAGTTATTTGGTCTGTGTGAGACCAGATAATATGTTTTTGTTTTTGTTTTTAAATAGAGATAGAATATCATAAATTGCCCAGGCCATCTCAACTCCTGGGTTCAAGCAATCCAACCAACTCGGCTTCCCAAAATGCTGGGATTACAGGTGTGAGCTACTGCTCCAAGCCAATAATTTGAATTTTTTTTTTTTCCTTGCGACGGAATCTCACTCTCTCTCCCAGGCTGGAGTGCAGTGGCACGATCTTGGCTCACTACAACCTCCACCTCCTGGGTTCAAGCGATTCTCCTGCCTCAGCCTCCCAAGTGGCTGGGACTTACGGGCACATGCCACCACACTCAGCTAATATTTTGTATTTTTAGTACAGATGGGGTTTCACTGTGTTAGCCAGGATGGTCTCGATCTCCTGACCTCACAATCTGCCCACACTGGCCTCCCAAAGTACCGGGATTATAGGCATAAGTCACCATACCCAGCCGAGAATTTGAATTTTCAACGAGTACCCAGGTGGTGCTGATGCTGCTGGTCTGGGACTATACTTTGAAAACCACTGATTTTGTAAAATTTTTATTTTTGAAGCCTAAGGGCAAACTGCAGTCTGGAAAAAAAAAACCCAGTAAATGTATTTTGTTTTTTACTTTGGGGCAGGTAGTTGTCAACCACTAAATGTTATGTCTGATAATAAATTTCTATTAATTTATGCAACAATTTCATTGCATAAAATTTATTTTGTTAAGAGGCAATGAATTCTTTATCTTTATAACACTGTTTTTTACAGCTGAAGCATTTCAGCTAAACAAAACATTTGATGAATATTGATACTTGATTATAAGTTAGCATGCATATGGTATGTATGTATAATATATATGTATACATATAACTTTATGTAAGTTAAAACTGTTCCGAAAAAGATGTACCACCATAATGATAAAATGTTTTCCAACAAAGGAAAAAAGTCAAAACCATGAATCGTTTTTATGTTCACTAGCCCAGAGGCACCACCATCCAATTTAATTACTAGAGACTAAAATCAAGACATTATGCTTTTTGTCAAAACCAAGAATCATTTGTTGTCTTCACTAGCCCAAAGGCACCACAATGCGATTTAATTACCAGAGACTAAAATCAAGACATTATGCTTTTTTCTTTACCTCCTAACTGCTCTCCAAGACATTGAGTCATTTACCAAATCTTGTTGAATGTCTCTAAAACATCTCTCCAGTATGCCTACATCTCTCCTTTCCCATTGTACTACCACTACATCAGACCTTTCTCTTTTTTTTAACCTAAATGTTTTAATAGCTTTAAAATTGGCCTATTTTCTTACCCAACTAAAATTAGTTTTTACAGCAGCCAGGGCAGTCTTTTAACAAACCAGACAATAGTGATAGCTTACTCAAAACTTTTTAATAGCTTCCCATTGCCTTAGAATAAGATCCAGGTTCTTGAATTGGACCATCAAGTGCTGTATGATCTGGCCTGCCCTCATCTTGTACCTCATCTTGCCCTCATCATGCTTGAGCATGACAGCTGGCGTCTACCATTGCACTAACTACTGCCTCTTAGAATTCCCTCCCTCCATCTTTTCATGGCTGGCTCCTTCTTGACTTTTAGTTCTTAGCTTAAATGTTAATCTCAGAGATGTCTTTCCTTGCCATCTGATCTTAAGCAGCCACCAGTTTGTTTTCTGTCACATCACACTTTTTGTTACATAAGGCATTACTATCTGATGTTTTTATTTTTATTTTTTAAATTTTTTCTTCCCCAACTAGAGTAAGCCATGAGACTAGGGATCTTGAATATCACCACTGTTTTTCAGCTCCAAGGAATACTAACAAATTGTAGTAGACGCTCAGTAAGTATTCAAATGAATGCAAAGAAAGAAATCGTTTAAACAACTTTTGGGTATCATATTAAATGTTTGCACAGGCTATTCTGGCAACCTAAAAGCAGTTGCTCAGCAGCTTTGGAAAACCTTGTCACGTTAATATTTGAATGTACTTCTTTTCATGCCATTCCCTGCATAAAAATCTTCTAGTGGTTTCCCTCTGCCTACAGCAAACAATTCTAAGCCTTTTAGCAAGGCTTTCCAAGCTTTTAACAATCTGGAGCCCGGGCTACCTTTTCAGCCTTGTTTTTTCTTTTGCATCCCTATCACAACACAGATACTGTTTTTTGTTACCACTGGACCACTATTCTTCCGAAGAATGTAGCATTCTTCCTGGTATGGTAGTATATGAAATGTTACCTTATATCAGTGAACCCTTCCTTGACCCAATGAGAGAATTAGTTGCTCCTATTCTATGTTCCCTTTGCACTTTTGAATTGTTATAGCTCTTAGCAATTATATTCTGACCTTATTTTATGTGTCTAACATCTTTGCCAGAATGTGTGCATCCTCTTTGAGAGCAAGGAGTATAAATTTCCCACCTTCTCGTAGTTTCTGTAGTGTCGTAGGCTCTAGACACTCCTCAGTTTAAATCCTAGCAAACTATTAAAATGTCTAGGCCTCCATTTCCTCAACTGCAAAAATCAGGCTAATAATAGTGCTAGCCTGATTGCTATGAGAAATAAATAAGAAAATGTTTCTGTAAACATTTAGCATAGAGCCTGCCATAGAGTATGTACACATTAATTACTGCTACTCATAATTGTTAGTCAGTTGAATGAAAGAAGAAAATTGATTGGTTTTTATCATGAAAGATTTCTAGGCAAGGTCATTTCTCATTTTGGCAATAACTGAAATATAGATATTGCAGGCTAGAGCTGGGCAATTATTCAGGGGGAGGTGTGCTATTGTGTATATTTAAAACCAAAGCAATTCCCACTGTCCCCATGAAATTTCAAACCTCTCCCATATAATTCAGTGACATTAATCTGAATGGTATCTTTTTGGCTTAATCGTATTTTGCCTTGTTTCTTTGTTAACTGTTTGAGTTTGTATGAGTTTGATGGACTTTCTCCACCAAATGTTCCTTTCCCATCTGTGATTTTCTCTCCTGTGGACTGATTAAATACTTCTTAATGTCTGCAGTAACAAGCACAATATATGCAGTATATGCTGTCCTTTCAGGGCAGGCCTAGTAATCAGCGGGACTGTTCAATTCTTAGGGCGGCCACAGTTTTGCCTGCCATTGTAGTTCTTTATACTTCTCTTGGTTTTTACTTTGTGTATATTTTTGTTTAAGCATTAAATGAGATGGAAGACATTGTCCAAGAAGATGGGGAGGTGGTGGCCGAGAGTGGAAATAATACTCCAGCTCATAGCCAGGCAATTATTCCTGTGGATGTTGATGAGGAACAAGCAGGTAATCATATGATCTATCCCACATTCATCTTTCTGAAACTGTGGCCTAACTCTAGTGAAGTACGTGAGACACCGAGAATGATTGTTTTCTGACCTTTCAGCTAATGATGTGTTTTATGCTATTGATTACTGAGAACTGTAATACATTGCTGGTATTCTCGTTGCATGTATATATATCTTACTAAAGTTTGTGTTTTATGCTATTGATTACTGAGAACTGTAATACATTGCTGGTATTCTCGTTGCATGTATATATATCTTACTAAAGTTTGTCTTTTATTATTTGTGCCTGCAGCAACAACTGCTTTTTCTGTATAGCCACATGTGCATGTGTGTGTCCGTGTATGTGTAGAAAAAGAAAGCACTCAAATTGTTGATGGAAAAATAAATGACCTGATTAAATATTCTGCTTTTGCCTTCCCCTCAATTCAGTTAAAGAGGAGGAACAGTTGAGAATTTGACCTGGTTTAGTAAACAGACCAAAACCTAGCCTCTGTTTGCCATTGGCTGACTTAAGACAGGATATAGAGTCGTAGGCCCTTAAAGATTTACTCGCACAGCCTTTCATTTTACAGATGGGGAAATTAATTTTCTTTCAAAAGTTTAAATGATGTGCTCAACACCAGTCAGCCAGTAATCGAGGGACAGAACTGAAATTGAGAAAACTCAAGTTTTCTCATTCCCTGCCTGTTAGAATGCTGCCTTGTCTTTGAATGGAAAATATGCTGCCCTGTTTTAAGTGTGTGACAGATGTAGTCTCTCATTCAACAAATATTTATTGAGTGCCTACTCTGTGTCAGACATTGTACAATGTGACAGGAAAAAAGCTAGGTTCCTTGGGGCATACATTTATTGATGGAGCTAATATTAGTCACTTGTCAGAGAGAATTAGGTTATAAGAACTAGGTTTAAAAGCTGTACTGCCAAGCAGATAAAACATTTTTTACATAAATACACATATTCAACCAAAATGTAGCATGCGTCTAGACTTCAAAAATATATCTGCTACATCTAATGAGATAGATCCATACTCAAAGAATACAGTCTTGTGCCCATACATTTCTGAGTTCATCTTCATTTACTTAACCTTGGCTCATATGTTTGAAAAATTGAGAAAATATGTAGCTTATTTTTAAAATTATTATCACTGTTATTTAGATTATTTTTAGGATGATTTTATGCTACTCTTTGAAATAGTGAAGATCCTGCAAGGGAATGCTATATGAATGTCTATTTTAATTTGCCTTTAGAAATGCATCAAGTTGATTGGCATATTAATCATACTTAATGTTGACATAATGGTTTAGAGTTAAGTTGCTTTCACAGTATCTTATCCAAGTGCATTATCGGTTAAAATGTGTGCCAGGGGAGGCTGCATAGAGCCACAAAGCATCTCAGCATCTCTATTGATTCCAGAGCCCTGGAAACAGTACTTCGCATTAGACCCTTTCTTGCACAAAAAGTAACTGTTACGCCTGTACCTTTTTTTTTTAGGACCCAGTGGTCTTCAGCGTGTAGTAAAACCAACCCCAATTACTGTTCATGATTCAGAGAGCGATGATGAAGAAGATAGTCTTGAACTCCAAGAAGTCTGGATTCCTAAGAACGGTACTCGGCGTTACTCTGAACGTGAAGAGAAAACTGCAGAGTCAGTGCAGTCCAGGGAATTGTCAGGTGAGAAATTACGTCTTTCTCTGAACTGTTAATGACAGTCACTATCAGAACTGATATACTTGGCCTTAATATGACAACTTGGGTGCAGTTAACATATATTATGGAATGTGACAGGAAGCAAGAAATGCACTTGCCCAAGTAAGAGGGAAATCTGGGTGGTGCTCTTGTAGGCAATACAGCACAACAGTGGTGTGGAATGAGGGCTCAGGGAAGAAAAGAAGGATTCTAAGTCTACAGTGGAGGCTTTAGTTGTGGCATCAGGGTGTCAGAGATTAGTGAGCGAAAAGCCTGTGCCTCATGTAAGGGATGACTACTGAGTCATCCAGAGCAATGAAAAGCAACCATTCACCAGTTGATAATCTGTCCAGTTGTGCTTAATGAATATTGGTGGCTAGTTTGGTGCTTGAAGGAGTCCTAAAGTATATTTTTATAATCCCTCACATCCCTTTAAATCTAGGCAACAACCCTCTGCAATGCCTCACCAAGAAACTGTACTTCTCTTAACTTTGAAGTTCATACTTCTTCCTTGTCTTTCCTTCCCTTTTGTTTCTCCGAACCATGTGCTTACCACTTTTAGCAAAGGATAGATTTTTTACAAATTGTCCAGTCATTTTTCCTTGGGTACCCTTACTCCTTAATGTTTTTGAATGTTCAATACACATTTAACACTGACCCTGAAACATTTATATAGTACTATTATCTGGAAAGTTTAGTTCTTTGGACTTGGCATAATTTGCTAATCATTGGCTGATTATTCAATTTCTATTTTAAGAGATTCAGATAACTTTATACTGTGGTTGAAAGAAGGTTTTATGGAAACTGAAATTTAGGAAAAGTAATATGACCAGCTGACTAACCTAACTTTCCCAGACAGTGCAGTTTCTAAATTTAGCAACTAAATCCTCTGTTGGCCAGACAAAACCTATTTATTCCTTTATATCTTCATTGAGCTTTATTGTGCCCCAGGTATTGTGTTAGGCACTGTGAGGGATATAGAGATGAGTAAGTCATGGTCTCTCTTTACAGAAGTTCTAGTCTGGTTGAAGAGTCACGTCAAAAACAATAGGTAGTAACATTACAGGGCACATACTACAACCACAGTTGATTTGGGGTGGGGGTGCAGAAGAGATGGAGTAGGGGCCCAGGGCTGACAAATTGGTGAGAACAAAGGCCTTGAGGTAGTAAAGCAAGGGTATATTGAGAGAAAAGCTGGAGCTGGAATGTAGAATGTATATGGAGGGGACAACATGGAAAGATGGTTTGGAATTAGATCATAGTGAGGCTTGAAGGCATAGCTAAGGAGTATAAACCAGGTAGACACTAGGGAGCCATAGAGAATTTTATAGCAGCTCAATGATGTGATCACAGTTATACTTTAGGAAAATTAGTGTTTAGTATACATTATTTCCTGTTCCAAATTTACTCTTGCGTGTTGTCCAGAATTTGTACTGAAATCTTTTCTTTTCCTCGGGCCGTTCTTCTTTTTCTATAAGCAGTAAGTGGAAAAGGCAAGACTCCACTTCGAAAGAGGTACAACTCCCATCAGATGGGCCAGTCGAAGCAGTTTCCCCTCGAGGAAAGCAGCTGTGAGAAAGGCTGTCAGGTCACCAGTGAGCAGATCAAAGCCGATATGAAAGCAGCTAGGGATATTCCTGAAAAGAAAAAAAACAAGGATGTTTATCCCAGCTGCAGCAGCACCACCGCCAGCACAGTGGGAAACTCCAGCTCACACAGCACTGCTTCTCAAAGCCCCGACTTTGTAAGGACGGTGAACAGCGGCGGCTCTTCCGAGCCTAGCCCTACAGAAGTGGATGTGTCCAGGCAGTGTGCCTGCTCCCCCGGTGGGTCAGAGGACTCTGAGGCCATGGAGGAGGGAGATGCAGAGAGTTCTGTCTGCCCCAGATGCTGCTGTCACAGGCCCCAGGAATCCCAAAGGAGAACTAGCAGGTGTTCTGATGAGGAACGTCCTTCAACCAGCCGAGCCTGTGTTGTGAATGGCCCGGATGGTACGAGATCCGCCTTTTCCTTTAGGACTCTGCCACAAGGGGGGTCTTCAGGCCCAGCACATGATGAGAGGACTAATGGGAGTGGCTCTGGGGCTACAGGTGAGGACAGGAGGGGGAGCTCCCAGCCTGAGAGTTGTGACGTGCAGTCTAATGAAGACTACCCTCGGAGGCCCCTAACCAGGGCCAGGAGCAGACTGTCCCATGTACTGCTGGTATCTGAGTCAGGTATGACAATGCTCCTAGGATTAGCAACTGCAGGGTAGGGCTGCAGAAAGGCATGAACTTGTTTCATGAGTTTTCTTACAAAAAGCCAGTTTGGCAAATTAAATTCTGTTTTGGGGTTTTGTGGGTCTTACAGATTTTGAACTAATTTTCAGCAATGGTTTGGTGGGTGGGCGTGTAAAACAGTTTATGCAATGTCCAACCTGGAAAACTCAAATAGTTCAGCTTTTAAGGAAAGTGGCACTGTGTGTATTTACCCTAAATATAACACTGACTGACACCTAAGCCCCAGTAGATGAACTCTGCTACCATCACACACTTAGAGAAGTCTCAACTTAGGGAAGTTTTAAACCTTAGCCAAAAGGCAAGGACTTGACGTTGCTGGGGCTGGGGCAACACATCTCAGTGCAGCTTCCTGGGTCTAGCCCTCTCTCTGTCTCTGCAGTACTTAGTAATTTTTTCAGAAATCTAGTTTTGCTTCAATTCAAGTAAGGTTTGCCAGGAGATAAGCAGGTAAGTAAATGGTTTGGCTGAGAATTATTTTGGTGAAAATACTCAGAACAAATAATGTGTATTTAATTTCATTAATGTTATAATGTATAGCCAAGGAATTGGGTGGAATGGGTGTAAGCACATTTATTAATCATAAGTCTGTTTCTATTTCTGATCTTATTTTTAAGTACTCTTTCCTGCCTTTATTGTATCGTTACTACCTGACAGTGAATAATAATGTATTTTAATTTTCTTCAAGTAGCCCTCAATTTTAAAATATTAAAATCAGTCCCAGAACATAGGCAGTCAGTGCTTTTTGTATATTCTAAATAGAACTAATTGAATCATACAGAGCTAAAGAGAACAAAAGTAAGCTTTCATGAGATACATTTGAGACCTTAATTAATTGTGTGCTAGTTACCATAGTTGCATAAACTCATTGAAATATATGAGTTTTATTTGAAGACTTTTTTATGCTTTGCAAACAGTGGTTCTGCCATATGGTGAAAATACTTTTCCCAGCTTCAATTGTAAATGTTTGATAATATCTTTTTTTAAAAATTGGTGGTAAGATATAACTTTACCATTCAGTGTACAGTGTATAATTCAGCGGCACTAAATACATTCACCTTGTTATGCAGCTGTCACCACCAACCATCTGAACTTTTTCATCATCCCAAACTGAAACTCTGTGCCCATTAAACAGTATCTGCCTCCTATGACACCTTTTGTTGTGTGGTTTTTCATGTTTGCAAAGTCAGATCTGCGTGTTTTCCTTTACGAGTTCATTTTTATGCTGTGAAAGGCGTTTCCTACACTTGGTTCAGATAGATGTGCCCATCGTCTTATTCCTTTGTTCATTGATTTCAGTTTAGTTCCTTAGTTCAGTTGGAATTTTATTTCAATCTGTGGGAACTAATATTAATTTTTTATTCCAAACTATCACCAACTTGTTTCAGTACTGGTTATGGATGTCCGTTCTTGTGCTATTATTTTGAAATGCTCTTTTCTCATCTACTAAATTCTTAGACATACTTAGGTTAATCTCTGGCCATTCTATTCTGTTCCAGTGTTCTATCTTCTTTCATTATTCTTCTTCAAAATTTCCTTGACTAGCCATGCATTTGCCATTTATTTTTATAGATGTGCTTTGTAATATTTTTATCAAGTTCCAAAAACTAATCTTGCTTTTTGTTTGGAATTTCATTCAATTGATAACTGAAACATAATTGTCATTTTAACAGCACTGAGTCTTCCTGTTTAGGGACTGTTATGTTTGCCGTTTTACTTACGTGTCTTGATAAAGTTTTTTCATTTTTTGTTGTTTTGTTTTTAATACAGAGCCTTCATATTAACCATTGAAGTTTTGAGGTTATTTTTTGCCTTGTGTTCTGCTTATCCCTTAACTATTTTATTCTGACTTTTTTCATGTCTAGAACTTTTTTTAAGTTAAATCATTCTCTGGATTTAAAATAAAGAAAATATTTATGTAGTGCTTCTTATTGCATTTATTATGTGATTTTTTTTCAATTTGAGAAGACTTCTAATGTCTGTAACATGGTTATAGTAGGTAAATTATTTGCTAATATATTTTAGGTTTATAAAAATGTCTATTTACTTTGAATAGTAGTTTTTTGGGGTAGATATCAAAGTACTGATTTTAATATTATTAAAGTCCCTTTTGGAAAGAACAAGAAGTTATTTGGGTGGCTTACAAATTATTATTATTATTATTATTGAGATTATTATTATTATTATTATTATTATTATTGAGATGAAGTCTCGCTGTGTTCGCCCAGGCTGGAGTGCAGTGGCGCCATCTCAGCTCACTGCAGCCTCTACCTCCCGGGTTCAAGTGATTCTCCTACCTCAGCCTCCCGAGTAGCTGGGATTACAGGCGCCTACCACCATGCCTAGCTAATTTTTGTGTTTTTAGTAGAGACAGGGGTTCCCCATTTTGGCCAGGCTGGTCTCCAACTCCTGACCTCAGGTGATCCACCCGCCTCAGCCTCCTAAAGTGCTAGGATTACAGGCATGAGCCACCACGCCCGGCCCAAATTATTTTTAATCTGGCATGTTTTTTAAAGAGAAAAATCCAAACTAATAAAGGAAGAAACTTGAATTTAAAGATTTTTAAAAATCAGTTCAAAAAAAGTAACATTTGAGATATTTGGTTTTTAATTTATGACCCTGTGGAGTGTTAAAGCCATTTTAGAAGCTAATATAATTGTTTTGTGAATTTATATTTTGGGAGTAAATACCTGTAAGTTTCTTTTAATCCTCACTGTATAACAATTTGTAAAGTAAATATTAGAGAAATAAATAATTGGATTATCAAAGAATAACATTTAAGATTAAAATAGTTGCTATAAATATTAAACACTTTCCCTGACACCCCAAGACTGGATTGATCTGCCTTTCTCTGTTTCTGTAGCATCTTCAACATTAATGTGAACCACACTCTGTTGTAATTTCTTGTTTTACTGTCTTCCTTTCTAGTTGACTGTGAGCTCCATGAGGACAAGGACAGTCTCTGCTTTTTCACCAGTATATTTCTATCCTTTAGCACCATGTCTTACACATGGTATGGGGCTTAGATAGTAACTGTGAACATAATAAGTATAGACACCATCATATGAGGTATTGCTGATGCTAGTGGATGTTTTGAATTACTAAAAAAAGTTCCTAAACAAAATTAATTTTCTCTAAACAGGGAGGGAGGCATAAGAGAATAACAACAAACATACAAACTTTTTTCCTTATGTGTCAGAAATGTTTGTTTTTCAAGCTCATATATGTATAAAGTGTGACTTCATTTTATAACTTTTCTTAGAAAATGTAAACTACTAGTTTGGGTACCCTGGAGAGCAGGAAACTTTACTAATTTTGAACCCCATACTCTGTTAAATTAAGGGGGAAGGGAGAGAGCAATCCAGGAAAGTGAGATACTTGAAAATCAGATCATAAAAGGAGATTTACTGAGAGAAGATTCTTACTAGAACACTGTCATGTAGTAGTGGAAACAGGCTTGCTTTTTGTTTGTTCATTTTCATTTTTGTGCTACTGGGAGAGGGAGCCAGGACTTATTAGAGGTTTTAAAAGGATTGTGAATTTTGGCTATCAGGTGAAGTGTGCTGCTGTTAGAAGGTTGCTTGTCAATGAAGATGATTTGATTTTGGATGAAGTTCCTTCAGGATACTATGGGAGAAGGCCTACATTGTGTTGTGTGGTTAGTAGTCTTCATGTTTTGTTGGAACTCCAGAATTCTGCTTAGTTTCAAGGTCCTTGGAGGAAGTTTGATGGGTAGAGCTCTTGGGCTCCTTTTCGGCCTTCAGCCAAAGCAGCTGCTTTGAATTGTTTTACACAGTAGAATTTAACAGACTTCAGTGGTGTAGAAAGGATTTTGTTGTGTAAAAAAATCAGACTAAATCTCTAAGGTTCCCATCTAAGCCCAAGCCTTTGGGAATTTGCAGTATTCGTTCTCATTTCTTTGTCGTTTTTTGTGATCTTTCATGTTTGAGATTACAGAATTACTGATATTACAGAATTACCAAGTGGAATGTTTATAATTAGCAATACTATCTAAAAAAACAGTGTGGTGGTGATTTAATTCATGAAAGTCAGTTGTATTTAATTCTATATATGCTCTGCTACAGTATGATTAAGTATCAAAAACGAGAACGATGACTAATGCATTTTCCTGGAATATATACGTGCTTAAGTTTTAGCTATGAATTTAGCACTCGTTTTTAAATTAAATAAGGACAATATTTGCTTATTTCGAAGTGTATTGCTTCAGAACAGTACTAGTAAATAAGGGCCTTATTAACCAGGGTTTGACAGATGAAAGATTGCAGGTTTTCTAGCTTAGTAACTGGTGCTCGATTTCCTGGGTTTGATTCCTGGTTCCCATTTAGCACTGTGGCAAGTTTTTCTACCTTCCTGTTCTTCAGTTTCCTAATATGTAAAACAGGGAGAACAATAAATCCATCTCAGAGCTATTGTAAGGATTAAGTGAGTTAATACAAGTAAAACCCTTAGAACAGTGCCTGACACACAGTAAGTGCTCAGTAAATGTTATTCTGTTTTACCTGTGATGCATTCATTCATTCATTCGTTCTGTAAATGTTGAGTGCCAGTTCATTCAATAAACGTTCATTTTGTCTCATTGCTAGTGACTGACATTGAAACAAAGATGAGTTAAGAGAGTGTTGTTGCCTTTAACAAGCTTTTACGTAAATAGACCAACAAAACAAGTATAAAAGGAACTATTAGGGCAGTATGTAATGTTTGGGGATCAAGGGTGCTTTGTTAGAACTAAGTGTTTGAGTTGGACCTTTCCCAGATGGGTCGTATTTCAAAAAGTAAGATCAGAAAAGGTGTTCTGGGCAGAAGAAGCTAGAGCAATTGATGACTTCGGAGGCATTAGCAGTGGGAGATGACTAGGGTATGGTGTGGAGAATGGGCAGAGCTGAAGCATAGCTCCAAATGTCAAGCATTGAAACATTCACTAAGCTTCAGTTAATAATTTAAAAGTTTTTTAGTAGGAAAGATAGGAGTTCAATTCACCAATAGTATTTAGGATGGGATGAGTCAGAGAGACTGGAAATAGGAATGTTTATTAGATTATTAGGATGACCTAGGTATGAGAAGGGTTTTTATATTTGATGTAGATATGTTTGAAGTAATGGAGGGTGATCCTGTTTTGAAACAATCCATTGGAAATACCAATATAACTGTATTCCATTGGGAACCAAATTGTAGATTTGAGAATTGCCTTGATGGTGTTCATACATATGTGATTAATGTGCTTGAGGGAAAGAAAGCAAGGCTAAAGTTTTGGTTTTTCTTTTTTTTTTTTTTTACCTTTTTTAGAAGTAGCCAAAACAAAGCCACGTCACGCCATGAAACGGAAGCGGACAGCAGATAAATCCACCAGTACAAGTGATCCTGTGATCGAGGATGACCATGTGCAGGTAGAGAAAAAACCCTCACTTACCTTTATCACAGTCTAGCCCAGTTCCTAAGTAATGCGCGCAAACTAAAGTTTGTATCTTTATATAGTTTCTAATTTTTCTCCTTGTAGGTTCTTGTATTAAAATCCAAGAATCTCGTTGGAGTCACTATGACCAATTGTGGAATCACAGATCTAGTGCTTAAAGACTGTCCCAAGATGATGTTCATCCATGGTATGTATTTGGGCCCGTATTATACATGAGCATCATGAATGAGTTGAAAGAATTAGGAACTCATGAATACTGTAATAACATTACTGTCTTATTTTCTTAAAGGAAATATTGTGTTGGGTTATCTTTAGTTCCACCTTTGTTCTAGTTCTCAGAGTATTACTCCGTAGTATTTCTGAGCATCATGTAGAGAAACTTGGTTCATCTTTTAAAATAGCCTGTCTCCAAAGGATAATTACTGCCTGCTCTGGCAGAGCAAATAACAGCCTGCATAGGCTTTGGAGTCAGATAGACCTCAGCTTGATTGCTGGCTTGGTCATTTACCAGCTGGGTGACTTGGACATGGTTTTTGAGGGAAGCGCCGACTGGGCCTCAAGTGTATAACTGCTCTGTATTTGATTGAGATGATTAATTGTATCTTTACTTCATGGCACATTATCATTTATCCAAGCCCCTTTTTCTTTTTAGTCTCGTGTCCCTCATTGTTAATCTCATCCGCTCCCACCATCTATACTCGTGTATTGAACATATATCTTTCCAGTGTATCTTTTATATCTTTCTTTATATATGTGTCTGTCTCAAACATAGGGTATTAATTTTTGTGATTTCTTAAAATTTTAGTTACATAGTATATCCTATAATTGATCTATTAATTTTACCTTTTTTATTCAAAATTATATTTTAGATATCCATCCATGTAAAATTATGAAGATCTGACTTATTTCCTTGTCTTGGGCAAGTTATATAATTTTCTGTCTTCATTTTTTTCAATCTGTAAACTGCGTAATTATGCTTAACTCATAAAGCATTTGTGAAAGTTAAATGCAATGATTGATATGTTTCTGTATGTATATGTATACAGGCATACCTCAGAGACACTGCAGGTTTGGTTCTAGACCACCATAATAAAAGGAATATCACAATAAAGCAAATCATATGAATTTTTTTTTTTTCCAGCGCACATAAAAGTTACGCTTACACTATAGTCGATTAAATGTGAGGTAGCATTGTATTTTTTTAAAAAATTTATGTACCTTTATTTAAAAACACTTCATTGGCCAGGCACGGAGGCTCACTCCTGTAATCACAGCACTTTGGGAGGCTGTGGCAGGCGGATCACCTGAGACTAGGAGTTTGAGACCGGCCTGGCCAACATGGCGAAACTCCGTCTCTACTAAAAGTACAAAAATTAGCCAGGCGTGGTGGCTCATGCCTGTAATCCCAGCTACTTGGGAGGCAGAGGCAAGCGAACATAGGAGGCAGAGGTTGCAGTGAGCCAAGATCATGCCTCTGCACTCCAGCCTGGACAATAGAGCAAGACTCTATCTCAGAAAAAAACAAAATAAAATAAAAACACTTTATTATTCAAAGATGCTAATAGTCACCTGAACCTTTAGCAAGTCATAATCTTTTTGCTGGTGGAGAGTCTTGCCCAAATGTTGAGGGCCTTGCCCTGGGTTAGGCTTTGGCTTAGGGAATGTTGTGGCTGGTTTGATCTGTCTAGACCACTTAGACTTTCTCCATATCAGCAATATGGCTCTTTTGCTTTCTTATCATTTGTGGGTTCGCTGGAATAGCACTTTTAATTTCTTTCGAGAACTTTTCCTTGGCGTTCACAACTTGGTTAACTGGCACAAGAGACCTGGCTTTTGACCTGTCTCAGCTTTCAGCGTGACTTCCTCATCAAGCTTAATCATTGCTATCTTTTTATTTTAAAGTGAGATTTGTGACTCTTCCTTTTATTGGAACACTTAGAGGCCATTGTAGAGTTATTAATTGGCCTAATTTCAACATCATTATATCTCAGGGAGTAGGGAGACCTGAGGGAAAGGGAGAGAGACAGAGGCACAGCCCGTTGGGGGAGCAGTCAAGACATACACAACATTTATTAAGTTCACTTACATTGGTGCAGTTTGTGGCACCCCACAATTAAAATAGTAACATCAGAGATCATTGATCACAGACCGCCATAATGGATAAAATAATAATGAAAAAGTTTGAAATACTGTAAGCATTATTAAAAATGTAACACAAAGACTCAAAGTGAGCACATGCTTACTAAAAAAATGGCATTAGTGGACGCTCAATTCATGGTTGTCACAGACCTTGTGTAAAGAATGCAATGTCTGTGAAGCACAATAAAGTGCAATAAAATGAGAAATGCCTGTATATGTACATATACATAATATGTGCACACACCCACACACACAGTGTGTGTACAGGATCTGACCTCTAGTAATGCCTAGTGATGTTATTACACATTGAGTATCTCTAATCTAAAAATCAAAAGGCCCAAGTGCTTTAAAATTCAAAACTTTTTGAGCACTGACATGATGCTAAAAGGAAATGTTCATTGGAGCGCATTTCAGATTTCAGATATTTTTTATTAGGGTAAGTATATAATGCAAATACTCCAAAATTTGAAGAAAAATTTGAAATCTAAAACACTTCTGGTCCCAAGTATTTCAGATAAAGGTTAGTCAAGCTGTAATACAAAAAATATGAAGAGGTTTATTTTGTTTTGTTTTACGTCTCCTGCCATATTAGTACTAAACAAAGAAATCCCGTTAAAAGGTATTTACCAAATATTTTGTCATAAACTAAGGAGAATCCAAGAAAGGAGAGATGAAACTGAGATTCAAGCACTACTATGAATTCTACAAAAGTTCAGACCTTGGGGACCCCAGGCTCTATTGTTTACTCTGAAGAAGTAGTACTTTTCTCTATCCCAGCCAATGAGGTCTTTGGTCCTAAAACATCTTAAATCACTGTCTCCTATTGGAGTTTCCTTCTACAATAGAGAACACAAGCTCTTCAAAAGCTGAGTTCGTAACAGTAGGGGTACTCACCCTAGCCTTTCAGTAGCACTGGAAGAACTTTCGTTCTGTCAGTCCCTACACCCTTTGAGCTCTGAGAATGTAAAACTCAATGTTTGGACTCTGCCAGTTGGCACCTCATTCCATTCCTTTCTCTACTCTGAGCTCTCCAAGAATCTGACTGGTTTTCTTCTTTTTACTTTGATGATTCTTCCTGTACATTCTCTAACCTAATGATGGATCACATGGCCTCAGGCCCAACCTTCTCCCCTTTAAACCAAATTGTTTGGCTCAGCTTATCGTGGGGAGAGGATCTTAGCTTAGTCTGTAGATAGTGGCTAAGTTAATGACGGAAGAGATGATTAAATGAGATTAGAACTGACCTTAGCCATGTCTGATTTTATAGCTAGCAACCATTGGATCCTTACTGTCATCTAGCGCTTTCCTTTCCTCTTTTGCTGTCCTCAACACCAATTCCCCTCCTTTCCACCATGTCACAGAAGGAGAAAATGAATGTGAGAGGCAAGAGCCTCGCTTAGTGTTTAAATGTCAAGTTAGTTACACTAGATTGCGCAAGACGATGATGACATTTGGGTCAAGGATGTTACAGAAGATGTCTGTGAAATGTTAAAAAGATCAGGCAAATCAGCCTGTGGTTTTACAATCTTTTCCATTTGATCTTCTCTCTCAAGTTGGACCTGGTTGCAGTCTGCAATGAAAATTGGACCAGGTTGAAATTTGAGATTAAAAAAAAGAGAAGGAAATATTTTTCTGAAGTTTGTATACTAGTTCAGTTAAATGTTTTTATTATATCAAAATTACTTTTTTCTGACTTCATGTTTTGTATATCAAACAGAAAAACTAATCATGTTTTAGACCAGCATTTCAATAGAACTTTAATGTTCTGTGTGTACACTGTTCAGTATGATGGTAACCACTAACCACATGGCTACTATATTGGACTGAATAGCTTTAGACCAAAATACCCAAATGTGTTTCTGGGTCTTTTTTTTCAAGGTTCTGCTTTTACATTTGTGACAGGAGTTAAAATCCAACTCTGCTCATTCCTGAGAGTGAATGTAAGGTAATATAGGTGAATTATTTCAGGTCTGATTATTGACTATAAAAATGTATAATAGTTATTCATTTTTTAAATAAATATTTCCTAAACAGTTTCTGTTTGAGCAAGTCATTTTCTAGGGCTTGGTTTTCTTAACAGTAAAAATCTTAGAAAAAGACGCTTTAATGTGCCCCTTCTACCTTCTTTTGAATTAAACAACCACATTTTCAAATTTTTTTGTTAACTGCCATTTGTACTCTATGATATTATTTGACCTATGTTAAAGATGTTTGTTACTGCAGTATTTTGTGCTAACAAAAATTAGGCCATCTCTCCGAAGATGATATGTATAGAGCTTACCATTGTTTTCATTTTGTAGCTACCAGGTGCAGGGTACTAAAACATTTAAAAGTAGAAAATGCACCAATTGTAAACCGATTTGACTATGCACAGTGCAAGAAACTGAACATGGATCAGGTACTAGACCAGATACTAAGAATGCCACCCGAGAGAAACCGCATCATATACCTACGCCCAATGCAGCAGGTAATGAGCTTTGCTCCTTTCCAATGATATACATATTGTGATTTTTTTTTTTTTTTTTTTTTTTTAGTCTTTAGCCTTTTGGATTTGGCATTGGCATTCATTCACTTCCAACCTACAGTAATGATATTTTAGTTTTTACAAGTTATATATGATTCAGGGAGTTGTTATTCAACAGGTTTTTATACTTATTAAAAGTTACCTGTGGTTAAGAGCACAGTCTCTGGTTCAGACTGCCTGATTAAATTTCTGGTTGTCTGACCTGTAGCAGATTATTTGACTTCTATGTCTTAGTTTCTTCATCTGTAATATTAGAATAATAATGATATACCCAGGATTATTGTGATGTTTAATATATGTGAAACTCTAAAACAGGTGCTAGTATATAGTAAGCCATCATATAACTACTATTAGTGTCATTATCATTATTAAGAGTATATTGTATATAAGGTTCTGTGCTTAATGCCAAAAGAGGATTTAAAGGAAATTTTAAATGCCCCTTTGTAATCAGTGTGTAAGCCTGGCCTCAAAAGAGTCAGTTCATCATATTGTCAAGCGTCTCAAAACTTACAATATGCCGGGTACGAAAAAATACACAACACATGATCCTTCCCTCAAGGAGTTTGCCTTCCCAAAAGGGAGATAAACATATATGCCACTGAGATGGCAGAGTGAGATTTCATAACTAGAGATGGGAGAGGGGCATGCCATGAGAAAAAAGCAATGTTATCAAAGGCTCCTAGAAGACAAGAAAATGCATTCTCTCTTAAAGACTGGGCAGCAGTCCCATTTCAATAGGGTATATGTTACTACACATTCACAGTTCTATAATGCAGTCAGTACTTAATAAAGGACATACCCAGAAGTAGATTCTGAGTTGACTAACATCATTTATCTCAATCAGGATTCTCTGCTTTACTAAGCATTTAAATATAACAGTGAGATATAAATTGCCAAGTTCCCTAGACAGAAGAGTTTGCAAAATTATTCCCAGCATGACAAACTGTTTTCAGGTCTGTATGTGACTATTTGATTTTCAAATCAGCCAGAGATTTCAAAATGGAAGGTCCGTGGAAAGATTGTTGAAGCTCTAGGAGAGAGCTTTCTAAGGCATTCTCTTTGTTGAAGGTGTCTCTTTATGATGTCTTCCGCAGGTGGACACGCTGACTTTGGAGCAGAAGCTGTTTAGTGGTCCCTACCCCTATCACATCTGTATTATCCATGAATTCAGCAACCCTCCCAATGTCCGGAATAAGGTGCGCATTCGCAGCTGGATGGACACTATAGCAAACATCAATCAGTAAGTAACTCTGTGGCCCCTAAAAGCCTTTTTAGTCATTTCTCATAGCAGGGACTCCCAGAAGCAAATCTCAATTTTTCTTTATTTTAAATGATTCCATCTAAGCTTTTCAGACAAGCTTATCCTGAAGTTAACATAAGTGAGAAGCCGAGGGAAATGAGGACTTAAAACTAAAAAGCATACGTATGTATTTATGATCTTTAAAACTCAGATAAAAATTACAAGAAAAAATTGTACATGTACTTGTAACATTATTTAGCCTTGAGGCATGAAAAAAGATCAGTTTGAAGAAGATCTTAAGACTATGATATTTTATATCATCAGAAAATTTGACTTTTATATATTTTTTATATTAATGTTGCATTAAGCACCTTTTGTGTAGAAGACATGTGCTTAGAAAGTGACTTTCTTTCCCTGATAGGATTTTGAAGATAGTGAAGAAAGTAGTTTTGACCTGACTACACTTGGATTCTCTAGCTTGATTGTATCCTACTTGTGTTAGGTATTTAATATTTTGTTTAAGATGTCTGGTAGAATCTGTGTCTGAAACAGTTTTGATGGTTCCTTCCTACCCGACACTAATTATTTCCAGTTTTGTAATTTTTACTTAATTTTTCCTGTTGCCTCCAGAGAGCTCATTAAATATGAATTCTTCCCTGAAGCCACTCGAAGTGAAGAAGACTTAAAGAAATACCCCAAGTACCCCTGGGGGAGAGAAATCTATACTTTAGAAGGTATTTACAAATATTTAGAAAGTTAAATAGCCTGTGCAGTAGCTTGCCCCTGTAATCCCAGCGACTCAGGAGGCTAAGGTGGGACGATCACTTGAGCCCAAGAGTTCAAGACCAGCCTGGGAAACAAAACATGGCCCTTTCTCATTCATGAATGAATGAATGATCCATCAATCAGTCAAACTGGTTTGGGCTTACAGCAAGCAGTAACCCAAATGTAGAGAATTACACTTTTTTTAAAAAGGAAAAGTTAAATAGCTATTAACTAGATGACCGGACATGCCTTAGGGAAGATATGAATGGGAGTCTTACAGTTCTTCAAAACATGGATGATTTCAATACCTGCAAGAAGTGGGAGCCAGATGAATATTGCTTTGCCTGTATGAGTCTTTACTATTTCTAGGACAATCAGAACCAGTGGTGAAACATAAAACATAAAAATTACAAATTACTGTAGTTTGATAGCTGGAAATGATTTGATGACACCTGACTCACTCTCTTTATTTTATATTTTACATTCTGCTTACAAAATACTGCAGAATTTGGCTCTATCAGCACTTCCACACCAGTTAGCAATATTACATTTGTCTTCTTTTAGGTGTTGTGGATGGAGCTCCATATTCCATGATTTCTGACTTCCCTTGGCTGAGGTCATTACGAGCAGCAGAGCCCAACAGCTTCGCTCGATACGACTTTGAAGATGATGAAGAAAGTAATTATGACCTGACTTGACATCTATTCTCTAGTTTAAGTATAGCCTACTGTGTTACATACTTAATATCTTTTTGTGAATTAGGAGTAGTGCAGTGTTAAATGGTTTCCCATATAAATGTTTTTTATTTACTCACTTCAAAGCAGTTCTTTATTTGTACAATAGATGTTCAGTGGACTTACTAGGGATATATAAAGGCTGGTAGAAAGGATTCCTTTGGACAGATTTCCCTACAAGATCTTTGTATTACCTAAGTATTTATAATCTTATTATTTATTGAATAATTCTTCACCTATATTGTTTCAAAATTGTTCCAATTGTATTATTCTCCTGCTAGTTATGAGCTGCTTATTGTGTGGAAACTTACAATTTAGGTGTAGAAATTTGGGGAGAAATTTTTGAATGTAGTTTCTCTAAGTGGTAGCATACTTGAATATTTATTGTTAACCAAAGTTTTAAAAAAATACTTTATAAGGAAATGGATTTTATGAACTACATGTACACATGTCTGACTTACCTTTGATGACCTTTGGTATAGTATTTTTACCTTGAGACTTTAAGCATGTGTGCTGTCTTAGGCATCAAACATAAGAATAAACTGGTGGTGACCCATTCCTTGAGCTATTCATACATCAGTTACATTATAGTGCAGTATATGGGAATATCCTATGGACCAGCTAATCAGTGATTTTCCAAATGATTCTGATTATCATATGTGTCTCTCCTTTTATTTCTCATTTCAAAGGCACTATCTATGCTCCTAGAAGGAAAGGACAGCTGTCTGCAGACATCTGTATGGAAACAATAGGGGAGGAAATTTCAGAGATGCGTCAGATGAAGAAGGGTGTATTTCAGCGAGTAGTGGCAATTTTTATCCACTATTGTGATGTCAATGGAGAGCCAGTTGAAGATGACTACATTTAATTGGTCCCTCCTCCTTTCCAGCTATTTTGTCAGAAAGCAAATAGGACCATCCAGCTGCCAGAGTGTTCCACAGGGACTTGAGGCATACGGTTGGGAGGTCCTGGCTCAGTCTGCTATATAGGGAATGTATAAGGAACATCGAAATTGTATACAAAGATTTGTACATAAAAAATATACAAAGACGCTTCCTAAAGTACCAACTTTATATCATATGTTTATACAATTTAATTTAAAAATTCATTTTAATGAAGACAGATAATTTGAAAGACTTTTGTTTTTCTTGACTTAATTCATAAAGTATCATTTTTTGACTGCGTCTCCATTTACTTCATTCTTAATGATTATTGTCATCCTTTTAAATCTGTGCCTTTTTCTTCTTGAGCAAAGCTGTTGGAGTAAACCTGTTGAAGAGTGTTTGTGTCTTGTGTGCTTTTTTGTTGTTACTAAGACACCAACTAAACCTTATAGTCAGACAAGGCTATATATGTTTCTGTACAAAGCTGTACTTCTTTCTTAGTATTATAGTTGCCATGTTTCTTAAAATCAAGTAAAAAGACTTATGAGCTTTAAAAAAAGTGAGTTTGAGAGGGAAATGGAAAAGTTTCCAAAGTATTTCTAGTAATTTATTTCCACATTGAATTGTGTATATGCTTTATCTTAAATGTAAAATAAAAGTTTATTAAAAACTTTTCTCTTGCCTTGGACCTGAATCCCTCTTTTTAAAGAAGAGTAGCAAATACTGCTCAGAAAAGCAGTGTATATATAGAGTTGTATCTAAGTACGATTCCAGTGTAATCCAATTTCTGAGCTCTGAAACAAGATGTTCAACTCACAGAACTTTTTTTGTTCATTTGTTTTGGTTTGGTTTTTTTTGAGATGGAGTTTCACTCTTGTTGCCCAGGCTGGAGTGCAATGGCATGATCTCGGCTCACTGCAACTGCCTCCCGGGTTCAACTGATGCTCCTCTCTCAGCCTCCTGAGTAGCTGGGATTATAGGCACCCGCCACTATGCCTAGCTAATTTTTGGTATTTTTAGTAAAGGCAGGGTTTCACCATGTTGGCCAGGCTGGTCTGGAACTCCCGACCTCAAGTGATCCGCCTGCCTCGGCCTCCCAAAGTACTAGGATTACAGGCAGAGCTCTTTAAGACAATACTGGGAACAGCAGAATTTTCCAAAATTCTGGTCATCAGGAGGTGGTCTTTCTCCCCTTTCAAGGTGAGGAATTAATTGCCCTGATAAGGCAATGATATACATAGTAGTATAGTGTCAAGCAAGGGTTGTCAACAAAAGCTTAAACACCTATATTTGAGTCATGGCTTTGTCACTTGCCAGCCAAGTGAGCTCAGCAAATTACTTAAACTGAAGGCCTGTGGAAAATTTTTATAAATTTTCTCTAAATAGACGTGAAATTATGGTCTAAGGTGTAAAGTTTCTTTGAGAATTGTTCAGCCCCTTCATTTAGAAGGTCTTAATTGAAACCCAAGGGGAAAAATTGCTCACCCACGTTTAGGACCTGTTTTTAGGCTAAGTAGGACAATAATCCCAATTTCTCATTCCAGCTAGGCTGCCTCTGTTTTTCATGATAGAAATACAAGGATGCCAGCAAGTTTTTCTCACACTAAAATATTCCACGTTAATCAGTGTCTATCCTTAAAGTTCTCTTTTTTCCCCAGGCTCTAAAAATTCTCATTACATTAGGAAGAGTGATTCAATTAGGTACTTCATTCTATTGTCTCCTTATTACATTATTTTTAACTCAGCTAACTTAGACAAGTACAGATTACAACTGTGGTAAGAGGCAGGAAACAAATTACAGAATATCCTAGATATTTCAAAATAATCTGGGATTCCCAACCCTGAGCGAAGACAATCTAGGTTTTCACTGTAACCTGTTAACCAAAGTATCGAAATAATGCTTATATTAGCCACAAGAGGCCACTGCTTTGTCATTTTTGGCTTAGTCATGTCTTTGTCTAACCTAACCTAAACTGTTAGATCAGTGGAAGTACAGCTGGCAGCATTACAATAATTCAAAAGATGCTAAGACTGGAACAACCAAAAAAAATCTGGAAGATGCCAACTACGATAGTCAGTCAGTGAATAGATACATAATACGAAGGGCTGGAGAGTGATCGCTCCACAGCAAGGGTCAGCAAACTCTATCTAGGGCCAGATAGTAAATATTTTAGGCTCAATGGGCCACATTCTCTGTGGCAACTGCACAACTATTGTGAAAGTCATAGATGATATAAACGAATGGGCATGGCTGTGTTACAATAAAACTTTATGGACACAAATTTCAATTTCACATAATTTTCACATGTCACAAAATACTACTCTTATAACTCTTTCCCCAGCCATTTACTAAAGTAAAACACCATCCTGAAGGCTCACAGACCAGATTTGGCCCCCAGTCCATGGTTTAGCCATACCTGCCATAGAGACCTGAGATATCCTATTCATTCATTTAATTATATCACCAGCTGTTAGTGCAGTTCTGTGCCTGGCACACTTTTTAAAGGCTTTAAAATACTACCTGGATGATATATGACTTAATAGCTGTGAGAGAATTGTGTCTCATTGCCAGGTGTATAGGTCTAACAGTCTCCCTAAATAATAGCTAGTACCACAATTCTTACAGGGACTTCATATGTAGAATCTAAAGACCTGAGTTCAGTTTTTTACTTCCTCAAACAACTGATGGGAGAGCTGGAGATGGTTGGAACCCCTACCCTTGAGCCTCAGTTTTCTCTTCTGTCAAATGGTAACAACTAATAATATAACCACCCACCCCATAGGGCATGGTTAGTGGTTATATTATTATATAGTTACATAGTGGTTAGTTTCCAATAGGAGCTGCCAGTAAACTGGACAGTGTGATGCCAGTGGAGGTAGTGTTGCTTCCAATATAATTTATTATGAAAAGAAGTTTGGGTGTCGCCCAGGCTGGAGTGCAGTGGCACAATCTCAGCTCACTGCAACCTCCGCCTCCTGGTTCAAGCGAGTCTCCTGCCTCAACCTGTCGAGTAGCTGGGATTATAGTCACCCACCACCATGCCAGGCTAATTTTTGTATATTTAGTAGAGACGGGCTTTCATCATGTTGGCCAGGCTGGTCTCAAACTCCTGACCTCAGGTGATCCACCCACTTGGCCTCCAAAGTGATGGGATTACAGGCGTGAGCCACCGTGCCCAGCCAAGTTTCGTTTTTTTGTTTGTTTGTTTGTGGGGGGATGGGGTGGGTGCTGTCGGGGGGTTTTCTGGACTCGTCTTTCCATAACCTGTTCCTCATACCATGTTCCAGGATGGTAGGAAACAGAACTGGTGAGGCTGTTGAGAAAGAGGAAATCATGACAGCATGAAAGCTAGCATTTTTAAAAGTGATTATTACTAAGTGCTTTCCATACCTCCTGCAATAACACTTTAAATGTATGATCAATGTGTTCCTACTTTACTGGTGAAAAAACTAGGTTTTAGGAGGTTACATAACTTGCTCAAAAGCACACATCTAGGAATTGATGAGAGCAGGATGCCGTCAAAGGATGACATCCTGCGGGATGAGTCCAAAGCCTGTGCAACTTGGGCAGTTCCCTGGTCCTTCATAATGAGAGGAGGCCCATGTAAGGGTGGGCCTGCCCTAATATGGAAACTGCCAAGTCAACTTACTGCTGCCACTTAAACTGAAACCACTCCAAGTATGGTTAGCATAGTCCCAGAAAAACAGGCTGATTTTCTGATGCAGGAAATGCCCCATTTACACATGGGAGGCAGGTAGAATGCAAAAGAAACACTGGAATCCATACAATGTCTATAGCATGAAATGCATACACAGCAGCTAAAAAAATTATATGTGTTACTGTGAAATGATGTTTAGAGTACACCGTTGAAAAGGCAAGTAGCAGATTATTATATACCAACATCATTTTATTTACATATAAGAAACAAAGCCATATGTTTTATATGTACATTTATACATACGTAAATGCATAGAAAATGTTCTTGAATTACATAAGCCAAGTGAAAAGAGCATTTACTTCTGGAGATGGGAGTAGGATTGAGTTGGGGTCAAGGGGTATTTTGTTGTATCTATTAATATATAACAAGAAATTTTTACAGTGGAAATGGATTGCATAAATACATCATTTGTGTAACCTATAATTTATATAGTCTAAAAATGTATAATTTATATATTTAGAAATGAGATAAAGAAGAAGGAAGCACTTTGTTAGAACTGAGAAATCTGAATGTTTTCAGTCTTGACTTCAGCCTGATGTCAGCTCTTGTTCTTGGGCAAATTACTTTCCTGACAAAGTCTTTTCTCTTCTATAAAATGAAGTCAACAATCCCTCTTTATATGTTGTTATGAGAGGCTTAGAGATCTTATAAAAGTGCAGAGAAACTGCACAAAGCTTGCAGTGGTAGACTGATGCTTACTGAGACCAATGGGAGCATATCCAAATAGTGTTCCAGGTTCCAACCAAGAAATGTGGGGAAGGCAAACCGCCTTCTGCAGGGGCCACTCCTACTATAAGCAGCCTCCCTGATGGCCTGGAATACAAAGGACCGATGCTTTCTTTGACTCACATATCTTATTCTCACAGTCTATTGCTGGTTACTCAGTAATCCCAGGTTGCTGAATACTAGACAGACTATAAACATCATTGCAGAAGGGCCTTTCCTGCTGATCAATCATTTACCAGAATCTTCCATGGTTTAAAGATGGAAGTTGAGGCTCAGGGAGTGGAAGCAAGAGCAAAGGAAAACAAGAAAGCAAGTGAGTGGCAGAGTTCAGACTGGAATAGGCATGTCCAGAGTTCCTTTTCGGGTCCCAGGCTGATGTGGGGAGGAAAATTCTTAAGCAACATTGTTCATTGCCCTCTCCTAGTAGTGTCTAGGTGAAGATGGAATACATACATCCCCATAATGAACACAGTTGCACATGCTTAGGACTGTAGGCCTTATTTCGAATAAGACTGCCTGGGTTTGCATTTCAAATCCACACTTCCCAGGTCTGCTACCTTGGGCTAGTCACCAGATGTCTCAGCTGAGGTTTGCTCAGCTGTAAAGTGGGGGTAATTTTCATACTAATCTTGTAAGGATTTCACAAGGATTAGATGAAATAATTCATATAAAGCACTTACCACAATGCCTAGCAGAAAAAAAGCTCATTAAATGTCCATTTCTCTTATTGCTATTTTATTATTTTTTTATTAACAAAGATATAGATCTGGGGCAAACTGAAAGGAAAGGTAAAGAAGGAGAAACCTAATCTGAATCCACTATAACAGTAGTTAAAAATATATGCAGTTTCTTATCCTTTCTCTCCATGTTTCCAAAAGTGTTTGATGCAGCTTGTAGCTAAATCACAATAACTAGTAAAGTTTGGAAGCTCCTCTTTTGTAAATTCTCTTTTGACCCTCCCAATTAACTGAAAGAGCCCCATGCAAGAGGTAGGGCATTTCTAACAACTCTCCAACACTCACTTGTCTCCCTTTTAAACACAGAAACAGAGGATGCACTCTGATCACTGGCATCTAGTTAAAACGCAATACCCTTGTTTTCTATTTTGAGTACTGTTATAATGTTTCCTTCAAAAATAAATTTAGGTAAGTGAAAACTTGAAAGGACTCAAATAAAGATATTAAGTAGGTAACAGAACAGACAGAACACATATTTGGTAAAAATCCTAACAGTGGCCCTTGGATGACCCATGTTGGAGCACTCACAACAATCTTACAAATTCAGAAATTATCTCTATTTTGTTGATGAGACAAGTAAAGTTAAGTGTTGGGTAAGGCCCAAGGCAACACATTGTTCATACTTAGGACTTCAAATCCATTCCTGAATTGTTTGAATTCAAGCCAAATATTCAGCCTCAGTTTTCTAAATTAGATGGAAAAGAGATTACAAATTTTGGCCAGAAGAAGTAAATGCACTAGTCTTTTTTTCCTTCCCAGACTAGGTGTTACAGACTTTTTACCACAGCAAAGTGAAGAGACAAAAAGAGAGGAGTGACAATGTTCTCTCACCAAAGAGAGATCCAATACCAAAGAGATAAATGGGTAGACAGCACAGCACCAAGAAGACATTATTTTTGTTCTTGTTTGAAGACAATATTAAAGGCAATGTAGTTATATACACTCCCCAGTCCCTCCCTATGTCCCCTCCCTCATCCACCCCATGCCCAGCCCGCACTCCCAGCTAGGTGGCAATTTGCATCAGGACTGAGCAAGTTAGCAGCATGAAGTGGAAATGTTGGCGAGACAAGAAGGTGGAGTCTCAGAAGGAAAAGGTTTTTTTACAAGCACATAATTGGGTACCGGTTGAAGAAGTTGGTTTTTATTTCTTTTGCTTTCTAGCTGTTAATGGTGAAGGCTAGAATGGTACATCCCTCTCTAGTTTCAGAGCTGAAGAGTCTTGCAGCCTGGAGAGTCAAGTGGAGAGGATGCACAGTGAAATTCCTTTCTCCCAGACATGGGACACTCTGTTTGTAGCATTTATCAACCCCAGTGATTGTCAAGGCCAATCTGGCAGACATGTCTGCAGCACATCCTCCTCTTCCCCAGATGTTTCTCTTCTTGACCCGGCAGGGTTCCTGGAAGAGGGTGGCCTTCTTAGAGAAGAGGGCACGGTGTAGGTCTCCTCCTTCCTTGGACAAGCTATAAGTCTTCTCCTTCTGAGTCTTTCATACACATGCTAAATTACGTGGATTCCTAGGCAAGGCTAGCAACTGCTCACACAGAACAAGTCTGGCCCTGTCCTGTAAATCACCAATGTTGGCATTTGATGAATCACTCACAGCATCCCAGCCTTAGTCCAAAGTGGTAACAAAGCAATCACGTGAGGCTCTCCTCTGCAAAGGAGACCAGTTTCTTGACAATGACAAGGAGTACTATTCTTGCAATTACTGTCTTTTCCCTGGTCCAGGGTGCCTGTGACCTCTACAAACACCAGTCATGAGCTGGCCCACAGAAGCACATCTAGAGAGTTAAGAAGAGTCCCGTGATATAGCAAGATCTCATTTTCCTCCCTATGTTATAATATTTGTGTCTCTGTTGAATCCAAGTTCCCATTTAATATGGAAGACCTGCCACTGAGAAATAATATTTTACATAAGCAGATATACTTTTTAAGCTCCTGGGAAGAGAAGCATTTCATAAGGAAGAAATCCTACTGTAGTTATGTATATGTGTATGCATGTATGTATTAAGTAGTAGATCCTGTCAACATTGGTGGCATTAAACAAAAGTTTACCAGCTGCCTCAAAGCATTATTATCTGATTCTTATTATCCCTGTTTCAGTCCTTCCCTAAGAAATGCTTTGTTGTTGAGGAGAAGAGAGACCATTTTCAGAAAGGAAAACTGTGGACTTCCAAATTCACTGATCTTTGCCTTTTCCATGCAAAAGAGAAGAAAGAGAATCCACTCTGAGGGGGGACGGGTATTAATCATCAACACAGGGAGGTCCCATCAGTGTGGTGACCAACATTCCTTAGTTTGCCCGGGACCGTGGAGTTTCCTGGGATGAGAGACTTGAATGTTAAAACCAGAAGGGTGATCACCCTAGTCTCCGCTGTGGTGTCTGACCATCCCTTCTCACCATACCTGGTCATAGAAAGAAGAGAGAGGGCTGGTAAATGGATTTCTACCTTCATGGAAGAAATAAGGGTTAAGGAGGCAGTTGTGGCATCTGACATCAGTTAGGAAGAAGAAGGATCAATAGACCAAGTAGAAGGGCAAAGAGAACTTGTAAGGTTTAAACTCCTGGCACATCTTTATCTTGCTGTTAAACTCCTGGCATGTCCTCAATCAGAAGCGTGTTACATACGAACCTCAACATCACCCACAGGCCCTGTTACCTTTGTCTCACTAAGGGAGGACCAGTAATAAATCCTTTCAATAGGGTTTTAAAAAATCAGCTAAGCAGCCAAAAGAAAGGCCGCTTTAAAAAATTGCCCTCATACCCTCAAACTGAGTATATAATTTACCTCAAGATGAAGGAAGATGGTGATTGCTTTGACTGAGAAAGAGAAGCATCTGCACAGGTATTTCGAGAGGATGAGATGCTGATAAAGGATGAAAAAAAGTCAGTTTCCCTCCCAGACTCTGGGTTATAAGGTCATCCTCAATCAACATTCTCAGGAAAGAAGTAAGATCCCTTTCCCATTGCCATAGAAATGAAATGAATTCCTAATGACCTCAACATCAATATGCCAATAAGAAAATGTCAACTTTAAACTTACACACATGTGTGCATGCACACATGCACATCAGAAAAGCTGCAAAGATGCCTTTTAGTAATGGCTCTGAAGCCAAAACCTAAGTGGAATCTCCAAAACCTATCCCCAAGGAGGAGAAGAAGGAAAATATTCATGGCTATAAGCCAAAAATCTTGACACTTCACTTGTCACTATGTCAATGCTTCTAGATAGACATCTTGGCATTGATATCAACCTAACTTTATCAGAAGAACCACGATTAATTCACCCACCAAAGCATGTCCAGAAGAAGATGGCCACAATGGAGAGGAAATTGGAAATGTTCAGTTTATAAAAAGACTGACCGGCATGGTGACAGATTACTCTCTTCCAGTATTTAAGGGCTCTCAGGGGTAAGTGGGGGCTAACTTCATGGAAGTTGGAGCAGCAACAGGTTTGTGTTCCAAGAAAGAAAAGAAATTCCTTATAATTAGAGCTTCTCCAAAATAAAAGGGCCTGAATTAGGAGGTAGTGAGTTCCTGTCCCTGGAGGTGTATAAGCATAGATTGACCAACTTTCAGGGATGCAATAGAAGATGCTATTCCTGCTTTGTGTGGGAGACTGAATCTGACGATGCCTGAAGTTCCTTCACAACTCTAGATCCTCGATGATCTGGCCTCAGGTCCCCCCTGCCCAACACTGTCCTCCATATACCTCCCCTGGGCTCTCAGCCCCTACTGCCTTGTGCCTCACTGGTGGTGATGAGGATCAGGAGTGATGCCAGGGTGACCTGTTCATGCAAACATGAATGGGAATGAATGGCTAAGTTGTGAGCCATGTCCTCAGTCAGAAGCATGATTCCAGGGATTCTGGGTCATTGTGTATGGGCAATTTCTCGAGTTCCTGATGATGTCCACCGTGCAGAACGGTGTACCTAGAAAGGAAGGAAAGAAGGCATGAGAATTCAACAGGCATACTTCAACTGCACCAAAGTCAAGAGCACTCCTTCTACTCTTGACTTCCTTTCTTTGCATACTTCTGAGGATAGGGTGAAGTGGGAGTGGGGGTGGGGTGATACTTCATAGAGATAGAAAACCAAACGAACTGCACCCAGATTGCTCATATTAAAAGTGCAGAAACAGTCCTGGAAGAAACGACAGGCCTAGGAGTGCACACGGGGTAAGTGGCAGAGCTGGTACAAGAACCCAGATTTCTTACTGCTAACAAAGCCTGGGGTTCTTGTGTCACTTACCAGAATGAACCCTATGTACCACCTCAGGCTATACCTCAATATGCTTACGTCCTATCTAGGAGATAGTTTTGGGTTCTGACTGCTGACTGAGTTGAATAAACCACTCAGAGCCTGAAATACAATGTAACTGTATTTGTTACTTTGATTCCTTTTGGTGCCATTTGGAGCAGTGAATCAATTAGATGAATCAAATAGCAAGTTGACTCTAAGCGTCACGGTGAAATTTACTACTTGACAAGTGTTTATTATTTTTCTGCAGTGTCACACAATAGCACTCAATGACTTAATTGCCTTTAAATGCATCTCAATCGCAGGCGAGTCTCAGCATCAGTTTCCAGCATCTGGCAGCCATTCCTATGAAATTTCTACAGATTTTAGAAGCATGATCACCACTCATTTCTCTGAGGCCAGTGTCAAGCACTTTCAGGTGGACAAACAAACAAATACTGGTCAGCTATTTGGCATCATATGTTAACAAAACAACTTGGTGGTTGCTTCTCATGATTTATATTGATGCTTTGCTTTGAATTACAAAAATTTATTGATTTGTATTGACCAGTTGGTTTGTACTAAGCCCTCTCCATAAATTACTTTATTTAATACCCCTAATAGCCCTATGAGATACTATCATTTTCATTTTACTGGTGGGCAAAATGACGCATAGTCAAGTTTAGTGATGCCCACGGGAATATAGGTCATACATGAAGATATATCCAATCAAACCCACTCTAGCTCATGCCAATACCCATGTGCTTCACTGGTTCTCACATAGCCCATGGACTAGGTATAAGTCTAGAAAAGTGGTTCTTCCCCAGGGGCCATTTTGGAAGCATTTTTGTTTGTCACTGAAGAGGTAGTGCTGCTGGCACCTAGCGGGTAGGGACCGGGGATGCTGATCAATGTTGTACAATACATAGCACAGCCTCCCACAACAAAGAAGTATCTGGCCCAAAATGTCAACAGTGCCAGGACTGAGAAACCCTAATCTAGAATAACTAGTCCCTTTAGCTGGCTAGAAGCAGGTGTTAATTGAAGAACAGGGCCTCAGTGAAGAACTTGACTCTGAGCTTTCACAGAACCATCCACCACAGCTGCTGTTGAGAGAGAGCTGAGCCAAGCGGATGTGACATACAGAACCAAAGCATCTGCTACTACTAGCCAGATAGGTCAGGGTTAAGAATAAAATGGGAAAGGAGATAGAAAGAGCCAGATCAGCCACTATTAACTAGGGTGGCCAGGAAAGGTCCCAGTGAGATATGCAAGACCTTAGGGAAGCTAGAGTCCCAGCTAGACACTCAGCCTCCAAACCACGCCTTGCATACTTGGCTTTGCCATTCTGCAAACCAAATGTCTGCTTTGTTGGCTGGCCTCTTGTCCAGCTCCATGAACACGGGGTATCACAGGGCAGAGGCAGCTGGAGAAAGGAAAGGGGCTCACTCCTGTGAGCTTTCTGTCTGCTGTGGTTCCTGTAAACATCATTCCTGGAATGCTTCTTTATCCCAGCAGATTCAGTGCTTTCCTGGAGGCAGCAGCTGAGTCTAGGTTAGTCTTTCTGTCTCTTGCAGAACCAGGCTTACAGCAGTCCCTCAGAGACATCAGGTTCATCTGTTCATCCCTCTTTCTCAGAGGTCTAAGTTTCTGCTCAGTAGGGTCCCTACTCTAAGTGTCTAAGTTTTTGTGATTATTTTATCTATGTCCTCATCCCTAGAGCTAGTAGTTGCTTCCTGCAGTTGCTAACTCCATAATACTTTAGAGCATTCTTTCAGTAGTTAATGACTACATGCCTAGTCAACAACATTTTATGTTAAAAAGGTGTTTAAATACCTAGGCTGTTTCTGTCTCCTGACCAAGCCCTGTGAGATATAGTGAGAAACTGAGGCATGTGCCTATCTGGGAAAATAACATTCTCAGTAGAGGGAACAGCAGATGCAAACGTCCTGAGGTTCGATCCTGCCTGGCATATCTGAAGAACCTCAAGGATGCAGCAGGTTGAGGCAGAAAGAGTAAGGGGAGGAATGAAACAGAGTTGACGTCAGTAAGGCAGCCAGGACAAAGGGGGCGGGGGTGGGCTTGAAAATCCCTATAAGGCTCTGGCTTTTACTATATGTGAGGAGTCTGAGCAGACCACTGACATGGTCTGAATGGCCTCTCAGCAGACTCCCTCTGGATGCTCTATTGTGAGTATATGGGATGGAGGTAGGGTGTGAACAGTGAGACCCAATTAGGAGTTTACAGCAATAATCCAGGTGAGAGAAGACAGTGACTTGGTCGAGGAGGTAGCTGTAAAGATGGTGAGGAATGGTCAGACGCTGGATATAGAAATATAACTACCAGTAGCCAATTTCTGTTGTACTTAATTCTGCAAAAGGTTTAGCCTTCACAACTTTTCTCAGACCCTGTCACGTGTGGTTATTTCCCTTGCCTTGTCTCGTCAGCTAGAGGGCTGCATTACGCAGCATGCTAACCACGACCCTCACTTGAGTCAAGCAAACCTAGCTCCCATCTCAGGCTCTACCACTTGGCAGCTTTGTGACATCTGACAACTTATTTAATCTCTCTATGTGTCACTTTCTATACCTCTGTAACTGAGGGTAATGATATCTACCACATAGCTTTGCTCTGTGGATTAAATAACATAATGTAAGAAAAACATTAACACAGAGTCTGCCACATAGTAGAAGCTCAATATGTTGAAGCTAAAATTATTTTATTTCTTTTTAATCTTAATTTTACTATCTTATTGAGATTTAAAAGTACCACTTACCAACTTTGCGACATTTGGCAAGTTATTTAATCTCTCTATGCCTCACTTTGCTCCTCTGCATTTAACTAAGAGTATGTAATGTTGATGATGATGATGATGATGATGATAATGATAATGATAATGATGACATACACACAGCCTTAATGGCTTAGAAATATTTTTGTCTTTTATTTCCTTTATGGATGAAACTTAACTGGTCTGAAGATATAGAAGCCTCCCTGACTTTGCCTTTCTCTTCTCCCTTATCAGAATCACAAAGCCCTCTTTTAGCAAATATGCGTACTAAAGCAACACCAATTGATTTCCCTATCCACGGACTCCTTTTATAATCACAGTAAGTCTGCAGGACAGGCAAGGCAGGTGGTAAGACTGGTATTACACAGAGGAGAGAAGTGAGGCTCAGTGCAGCTGAGTGTCATGATGGGTGAGCGCAGGCCTGGCCAGGACCAAGGCCATGCACCCCTTCCCCACTGCTCTTGCCCCTGAGCAGCATTGCTTAATGACTTACGTATGAGTCTTCAAACAAAGGCTCAGGACCAAACAGCTCTAGGAAATGGGGTTGCACTTCAGTATCTGAGGTGCAAGGATATCCCTGAGGTAGATGTGCAGGCGAAACCCGAATGACAATATTAAGAAATCATAGCTTAATTTATTAAGAAATTAGGATGTGTGCCAGGTACCGTTTTTGGTAGTTACATACCTTATTTCATGTATATAATTTACTTTTGACACCTGCTAAGTGGCAGGTGCTCTACTTAGACTGATCTTACCGATTAGAAAACTGAGGCTCAGAGTAGTTTATCTAAGGTTACAATGTGCATGGTGCCCATGCCCTCAACCTCAGAACACACCGCTAAACCTTTGCCCTGTTCTATGGCTAATAGATCACTTTCACTGGCAAGAAATGACACCTTCTCTTCCACTGAGTTCGCATGAAAAAGGCATTCTAGCTGAGAAGACAACCAGACATCTGTGACCACATGAGATGTACTGCCGTGGAATGCAGGCAACCTCTCCAGCAGCCTGGAGATGTTTCACACGTCTCTCCTCATAAGCATCTGTTTCTCATGTGCTAATGAGTCACTTGTCAAGAATAACTAGAAAAGAAGTGTGGGAATGGAGTGGATATTCCGAGTGGAGGTTCCCTTTCTCCAGAGGGCAGTTGAAAGGCAACAGCTCTCTGTGGATATGAGAGTAAGCAGATGGGCACATTTTCCAGTTACAGTTGACCATTGAACAATGTAGGAGATAGGGTTGCTGATCCTCTGTGCAGTTGAAAAATCTGCATATAAGTTTTGACTTCCCCAAAACTTAAATACTGGTAGTTTACTATTGACTGAAAGCCTTACTGATAACATAGTCAGTTAATGCATATTTTGTACCTATAATAAAGTAAGCTACAGAAAAGAAAATGTTATTAAGAAAATCATAAAGAAGAGAGCATATATTTACTTTTTGTTATGTGGAAGTGGACCATCATAACAGTCATCATCCTCAGCATCTTCACATTGAGGAGGCTGTGGAGGAGGAGGATGAAGAGGGGATTGGTCTTCCTGTCTCGGGGTGGCAGAGGCAGAAGAAAATCCATGTGTAAATGGACCCACATGGTTCAAACCCATGTTGCTCAAGG
Organism: Colobus angolensis palliatus; assembly: GCF_000951035.1. Classification (NCBI taxonomy): domain Eukaryota; kingdom Metazoa; phylum Chordata; class Mammalia; order Primates; family Cercopithecidae; genus Colobus; species Colobus angolensis. The sequence continues at coordinate 2,756,419 of NW_012122932.1, forward strand.
CTCAACTGTACAACATTTGAGTGGTTCCTCTCACCATGGCACGGTGGCTGATAGACACAGGAAGGAGGAAATGGTCCAAGCTTTGCTTGGCAGGAGTCTAGCAGAGCATAAGTACGTCCCAACTGGAGTCTGGCTCACAGAGACATACCCTGGGTTTGAGTATTCCCAAGTCTCCGTGATTCAAGCACATATATTTTTAAGCTGGCATTTTCACTTTGGTAATAAATAAATAATAGGAGCAGATTTGGGATCACCTGGTTGGCCATCTTATAAACTTACATTGCCTTGTGAATTCAGAGCTCACAGTTGCGTTCATGTCCACTCTGCTGTTGCTGGCTAACTTCATGCATTGTCTCTAACTGGAGTGTGCAAACCTCCAGCAGTCTGTAGGCCCATTCATGGAGATCTAAACACCCTCAATTTGGGAAATATTGAGATGAAAGAAAGCACAGGGTACTGCAGGCACACTGAATACTAGCTATGACACACAGTCAAATAAGTTACTCCCACCTCTTTGACACCTTTGTTGTGAAAATGAACATCTACAAGTGCCTTAACAGAAGGGCTGGACACACAATGGATGGAGGAATCTTCACCGGTAAGTAAAACAAGATTTAGAAAATGTGAGTTTCCTAAGGTCAAATAAATAAAGAAATGCGGAATCGTTAGGAATACAGATTCTTGAGGCAGAATGCCTTGGTTCAAATCCTGGCTCTGCCATTTACTGACTCTATGAGTTATCATAGATGTTCTGACTTGTTGTAGACATTAAATGAGATAATTCACATATAATGTTTATTAGAATAGTGCCAGCCAAAAAGTATGGCTCTTATCTGATGATTGAGGTAGAAATTGAACTCAGTACAAAATTCCCAATTCAGTGCAGAAATCCTTTCCTTAGTAACTGAACAAACGTTCATTCACTTGTTAATTGATCACAGAGCTAAGGAAACCTTAACCCTGTGATCAATTAAGGTCACTTAGAGCAGCCTGGATTTGGGAACTAGTAGTATAATAATAGCCCCCCTCTGCCTGCCTAGCCTGGCATTATCTGTAAATGGCTTTACAGACAAACAGCTCCAGAAAGAGACAATCATCTGTCAGAGGGGCAAAAGTCTCCCAATTCCATTTGGTGTGAGATCTTACTTGCCTTTTCACAGCTGCTTTGGTGGAAGGACAACTCTAGATGAGTGGGTATACCTGGGCAGTTTCACAGCTAATAAAAAACACTGCTGGTTCCCAAGCAACAGCAATGCAAGCGGCAACTCCCTTCAAGCTGAGTTACTTTCCCCATTTGCATTAATTTACTCAAACATGACGAGAGCCTTGTTAGATTTGGTAATTACCTGAGTCTACAATTCATTCACTGAGCAATTAGCATCGCACTTAGAGCAGCCTGGATGTGGTAATTAGTAGCGTAATAATAGCCCCCTCTGCCTGCCCAGCCTGGTATTATCAGGAAACGATTAGACTTTATGATACATCACCCCAGCCCTCTCCTGCAAGGCAGTGTTCACACAGACTGGGTGAGAAGGGAGGTTTGCAAGATGTATTAATTATTAAAATATAAAGTGCCTTGGTTTAAAGAGATTCAACCCTAAGGTAGTTTCACAAAAGCCAGAGCTCTATTAGCTGGAAACAAAGATTTTACAGTTGGTGTTTTTTCCATGAACACAAATCCTAGGCATTTATTCATCCAGCCACTTATTTACTTAAAATTGTTTTGATTGTTTACAACAGTCCAGGCACAGTGCCATGCCTTGGAGATACCAGAGTGGAGACACAGTCCCTGTCCTCATGGAGCTAGCAGTGTAGTGTGAGAGACCACAGCCAGCTGTAAAATTATAGCTACCAGTGGTGTCAGGAGTGAGAAGTACTTGGTGATGCTATGAGAGCATGTCAGAGGGGGATGAGATCTCGGTTAGTGTGTCAGGGTTCTGTCACTGAGGAAGAGACAGGAGATGAGAACTGAAAATGGAGTAGGGGCTCACCAAGCCAGGGTGGGGAGGATGCAGACAAAGGGGCCAGGAAAAGCAAAGGCCCACAGTCCTGGGGTGCAGGCCCATGTAGTGAGAGGGGAACGAAGTAGGCATGAGCCTAAGATGAGGGTACAGTGTCAGCAGGGACCCACCACACTAAGGACCGTTGTCGTCCTCCAAAAAGTAGTAGGATGCCAGCCAAGGTCATGAGCAGAGTAGGTTCCTGAAGACTTTATGTTTTGAAGGAACATTCTGGCTGTGGTGTGTAGAATGGACTGGAGTGAGGTTGGAGTGAAAGTTCAGGGTAAATTAGGAAGTGTATTAACCTCCTGTTGTTGCTGCAACAAATTACCACAAACTTGGTGACTTTGGGTAACACAAATGTATTATCTCACATTTCTGGAGCTTAGAAGTCCTGTATGTTGGTAACAGTGGAGGTACTGAGAAGTAGTTGGATTCAGGATATAGCTTCAAGGTAGAGCTGACAGGATCTGCTGATGCACTGACTGTAGGGACAGTGAGGACATTCCAGACATGGGCATGGAATTGGCATGACTGTAATTGATAAACTGTTAGAGCCTCTGAGTGGACAAGTATATGAGAGATAAAAACTCGAGGGGGGGCCAATAACAGGGGACCTCTCACTCTTGTGAGTTTCACCTTCAGGAATTCAGCCAGATTTCACTGTAAATATCTGAGAAGAATCCCCTCATGCTTCTAACAGAGAGGAGGGAAGTAATTATTTTGAAATATTCCAGAGCACTCTGTTCTTAACAAGGTCTGCCTTCAGGAGAAATACTTAGCGAGCCTAACCTACTAAAATTTTATCTAGCCCAGCTGACCTTGGGGGAAGGGAAATATCCAGTTTGAGCCCCCTTAAGCCATCTTATGAACCAAAGGGGGTGGCAAACTAAGAAACACGTGTGAAGTTCACAGCCCAGAAGCACAGGCTCTCTAGAAGACAGAGAACTAATCACAGGACTAGAGACCATTCCCCTCCCCCAATACCTTAACACCATGTCAGTAAATAGTGTGCCTGTTTACTAAAGTGCCTTTACCAAAGACATCATGTCTAGCTATCAAGAAAAAATTACAAGGCATAGTTAATAGAGAAAAAAAAAACAAAAATGAAAAAACCACAGTTGGAGAGGCCAGTTTAAGCATCAGAACCAGAATCAGATATGGAAGGGATGTTGGATTATCAGACTGGGAACTTAAAACAATGGTGATTAATATGCTAAGGGTCTAATGGAAAAAATAGGTGACATGCAAGAACAGATGAGTAACGTAAGCAATGAAATGGAAATTCTGAGAAAGAACCAAGCGGAAATGCTAAAGGTCAAAAACACTGTCGCAAAAATGAAGACTACCTTTGATGGACTTATTAGTAGACTAGACATAGTTGAGTAAAGAATCTCTGAGCTTTAGGATATCTCAATAGAAACCTCCAAAACTGAAAAGAAAAAAAAGACAGAAAAAAAAAAAATACGGAGCACAGTATCCCAGAACTATGGGACAACTTTTAAAAAGTGCACCACCAAGTATACCGAAAAAGAAAAAAGAGAGAAAGAAACAGAAGAAATATTTCATGGAGAATAAATAATCATGGAGAATTTCCCTGCAAATGAATGTCAGATGCCAAACTATAGATCCAGGAAGCTCGGAGAATACCAAGCAGGATAAATGCCAACAAAGTTACAACTAGACATTTCATATTCCAACTAAAGAAAATCAAAGATAAAAACTGCTGACAAAAAGCCAGAGTGGAAAAATACTTATAGAGGAGCAAAGATAAAAATTACATCCAACTTCTCAGAAACCGTGCAAGAAAGAAAAGAGTAGAGTGAAATGTTTAAAGTGTTGAGAGAAAAAAAAAATGGCAACCTGGAATTCCAACCCTGTGAAATTATCCTTCAAAAGTAAAGGAGAAATAAGAACTTTCTGGGACAAATAGAAATTGAGGGAATTTGTTGCCAGTTATCTGCCTTGCAAAAAAAATGTTCACAGACATTATTTAGATGGAAGGAAAATAAATAGGCCAGATTCTCAGTTTTACATAGAAAAAGGAAGAGCATCAGAGAAGGAATAAGTGAAGTAAAATAATAGTTTCTATTTTTCTTAGTCTTAATTGCTCAAGTAGATAACAGATGGTTCAAAATAATAATAGCAGTAATGTATTAATTATGTATGCTTTTATGCTCCTCAATGGAGTTACATCCTGATAAACCCATCATAAAGTTGAAAAATTGTTAAGTTGGGCCATCATAAGTTGGTGACTATCTGTACATATGTTTATGTGTAAATGAAATGAATGACAGCAATGAAATAAGGGATGAGAAGAGGAATTACGACTATTTTGTCATTATAAGGTGTTTGTACTACCAAAAAGTTGTATAGTGTCATTTGAAAGTGGACTTGGATTAGTTCTTAAATGTGTTTTGCCAACTCTAGGGCAACCATTAAAAAAAGTAAAAATAGAAGTTAAACTGATATGATAGAAATGATAGAAAATAGCATAATTTAAAATGCTTATTTAAAACCACAAAAGGTAGAAAAAGAGTAGAAGACAGAAATAAGAACAAAGAACTAGGGCAACAAATAGAAGACAAATAATTAATTTAGCTATATTAAGAATCACTTTGAATGATAATGGTCTAAATACACCAATTAAAGGATAGAGATTATCAAAATCGATCAGAAGTAAGACCAAACTATATGCTATCTACAAGAAACCCACTTTAAATATAAAGACACATATAGATTAAGAGTAAATGGATGGAGAAATATATACCAACGTAATATTAATCAAAAGAAAATGAGAGCAGTTATATTAATTTTAAACAGAACACACTTCTGAGCAAGAAAATTTACCAGAGATAAAGAGAGGCGTTATGTAATAAAAAAGGGATCAGTTCTCCAAGAAGACACAATAATCCTTAACACTGTATACACATAATAACAGAACACCAAAATACAAGAGGCAAAAGCTAAGAAGTGCAGATAAATCCATGATTATGGCTGCAGACTTCAACGCTTCTCTATCATAAATGAACAGATCCAGAAGGCAGAAACTTAGTTAAGGGCATAATTTAACTCCACAGTACTATGGATCAATAAAATTCATATCAATAAACTACTTTACCCAAAAATGGCAAGAAGACATCTTCTCAAGTTCATATGGAACATTCACCAAGATATTCCACATTCTACATAAAACTTACCTTAATAAATGTAAAAGAATAGAAATTACACAATGTCTGCTCTCAGGCCACAGTGGAATTAAAGTAGAAATCAATAACAGAAAGATAGGTGGAAAATTCTGAAATACTTGGAGATTCAGCAACACAGTTCTAAATAACATATGGATCAAAAAAGAAATCTCAAAATAAGTTATAAAATGTTTTGGACTAAATGAAGAAAGATCTAAAACCAGTGATTTAAGTTTCTACTTTAGGAAGCTAGATAAAGAAGAGGAAACTAAATTCCAAGTAAGTAGAAGGAAATAATAAAAATTAGGGGAGAATTCAGTGAAATTGAAAATAAGAAATTCATTGAGAAAATCAATAAAACTAAAAGCTAGTTCTTCAAAAACAACAATAAAATTGATACATCTCTAGCCAGTCTAAACAAAAATAGAGTGAGAGAAAGAACAAAAATTATTAATATAAGAAATGAAAGAAGTGACATTGCTATAGACACCATGGGCATTAAAGGGATAGTCAAGAATAATCAATTACTACAAAATACTCTATGCCCACAAATTTGATAGCCTTGATGAAACTGACAAATTCTTTGAAAGACACATTCTGCCAATACTCACACAAGAAGAAATAGACAATATGAGTAAGCTTATACATATATGAAAGAAATTGAATAAAAATGAATAACCTTTCAAAACAGAAAGTACTAGACTGAGATGGGTTCACTGGTGAATTCTTCCAAACATAGAAGGAAGAAATTATACCAACTCTCTACAATCTGTTTCAGAAGATACAAGCAGACAGAATACTTTCTGACTCATTCTAGAGCATTATCCTGTACCAAAACGAAAGACATTACAAAAAAACAAAAAACCCTATAAATCAATACCTCTTGTAACCATAGATGCAAAAATCATCAACAAAATATTAGCAAATCAAGTCTAACAATGTATACACAAAATTGTCCACCCAACTAAGTGGGATTTATCTCAGGTATGTAGGGCAAATACAACTTTTGAAAATCAATTAATGTAATCCATCTTATCAATAGGCTAAAAAAGAAAAATCACGATTATATTAATACACGCATAAAAAGCATTTGACAAAGTGTAACATCAATTCATGATTTAAAAAGCTCTCGGTAAACTAAGACTAGAGGAGAACTTTATTAATTTGATACAGAAAATCTACACAAAACCCACAGCTAAAACCATGCTTAATGAACAGAGAAACTCAAAGATTTCCCCTAAGATCAGGAATAAGTCAAGGATGTCCGTTGTCACCACTGCTTTGCTTTTTCTTTCTTTCTTTCTTTCTTTCTTCCTTCCTTTCTTTCTTTCTTTCTTTCTTTCTTTCTTTCTTTCTTTCTTTCTTTTTTCTTTTTTTTTTTCTTTTTAATGGAATCTCACTCAGTTGTCCAGGCTGGAGTGCAGTGGAACAATCTTGGCTCACTGCAACCTCCATTTCCCGGGTTCAAGCGATTCTCTTGCCTCAGCCTCCCAAGTAGCTGGGACTACAGGCACACACCACCACGTCCAGCTATTTTTTTTGTTTTTTTTGTTTTGTATTTTTAGTAGAGACGGGGTTTCACCATGTTGTTCAGGATGGTGTCCATCTCCTGACCTCATGATCCACCCAGCTCGACCTCCCAAAGTGATGGGATTATAGGCATGAGCCACCGTACCTGGCCTGCTTTTCAAGCTTATACTGGAATGTTGTAAAATTATAAAATATGTACAAGATTTATATGAAGAAAACTACAAAACTCTGATGAAAAATATCAAATACGAACATAAATGGAGCTATATTCCATGCTCATGAATAGAAAGGCTGAATACTGTCAAGATGTCAAGGCTTATAATTGATTTATAGATTTAATGCATTTCCAGTAAAAACCTCAGTGAGTTGTTTTCTTTGTTTTGTTGTTGTTGTTGTTTGCTTTTTGACCAGAACAACTGATTTTAAAGTTTATATGAAGAGACAAAGACCCAGAACAGCCAACACAATATTGAATATTGAAGGAGGAGAATAAAGTCAGAGGACTGATACTAGCCAACTTCAAGACTTAATATAAAACTACAGTAAGAGAGGCGGTATAGTTTGGCCAAAGAATAGACAAAGAGATCAGTGAAACAGTATAGAGACCCCAGAAATAGACCAAGGTAAATATAGTCAACTTATCTTTGACAAAGAAGCACAGGCAATACAAGGGAGAAAAGATAGTCTTGTCGACAAATGGTGGTAGAACAACGGGACACTGACTTGCAAAAAAAAAAACAAATAAATAAAAAGAATCTAGCACAGACCTTATATCCTGCAGAAAAATTAACTCAAAATGCATCATAGATCTAAATATAAAATAAAAACCATGACAATTCTAGAAGATAGCATAGGAAAAAATCTAGATGACTGTTGGTTTGGTGACAACTTTTTAGACATAACACCAAATGTACAATTCATGAAAGAAATAATTGATGAGGTGGACTTTATTAATATTAAAAATTTTGCCCTTTGAAAGACATGGTTAAGAGAATGACAAAGCAAGAAAATATTTGTAAAAGACATACTTGATAAAGGACTATTATCCAAAATACACAAAGAACTCTTAAAATTCTGTAATGACAAAATGAACAACCTAATTTTAAAAATGGACCAAAGACCTTAACAGACACCTCACCAAAGAAGATATTTAGATGGCAAATAAGCAAATGAAAAGATGCTGCACATATATCATCAGGGAATTGCAGATGGAGATGACACACCACTATACACCTATAAAAATAACCAAAATTCATCATACTGATAGCATCAAAAGCTAGGAAGAATGAAGAGCAACAGTAATTCATACACAATTGGTTGGAATGCGAAATGGTTTAGCCACTTTGGAACACAATTTGTCTGTTTTTTTGCAAAACTAAACATATTGTTATCATACAATCCAGCAATTGAGCTCCTTGGTATTTACTCTAAGGAGTTGAAAATGTTGATACAAAAACCTGTACACATGTATACAGGAGCTTTATTCATAATTGCTAAAACTAGAAAGGAATCAAGACATTTTTCAGTAGGTGAATGGATAAATTGTAGTGCTTCTGACAACAGAATATTATACCACGCCAAATTGAAATGAGCTACCAAACCGTGAACAGACAGGGAGGAATCTTCAATGCATATACTAAGTGAAAAAAGCCAATCTGAAAAGTCTATGCACTGTATTATTTCAATAATATGACATTCTGGAAAAGGTAAAACTATGGAGAAAACAAAAAGATCAATGGTTGCCAGAGATTGGGGTGGGGGAGGAGGAAGAAGAGATAAAAGGCAGAGCACAGAGGATTTTTAGGGCAACGAAATTATTCTGTAACATACCACAGTGGTAAATATGTGTCATTACGTGTTTGTCTGAGCCCACAGAATGCACAATGCTAAGAAGGAACTCTAATGTAAAATATGGACTCAGTGTGGTAATGATGTGTCAATGTAGGTTCATCAGTTTAACTAATTTACCACTCTGGAGGAGGATATTGACAAGGAGGGAGGCTGTGCCTGTGTAGGGTAAGGAGGCATATAGGAAATCTCTGTACCTTCCCCTCAATTATGCTGTGAACCTTAAACTGCTCTAAAAAGTAGTCTCTTTAAAAAACTTTTTTAAAAAGTACCTTATTTAGTCACGATCAATGGTTTAAGAAGTATGAAGGAGTCTACCACTTACAGCCAAGGAGATAAAGAAATGAACTGGAGCACTGGGGGTAATCCAGATGAGAGGACTTCTAAGAATCACAGTTATATTGGGTGATTTCAGCTCCATTGCAGTGCTCATCTCCCACAGGGCTTGTGAAGGCCATGCTCCCAGAACAGGGAAGAAGCCAAACACATCATTAAAAAATGTAAAAATAGAAAATTAAATAAACCACCGAAACAATATTAATATGGGCTTGGCAGGTCTGTGCCAACAATTGTGCAGTCTTAACTTTGTCCTGTGAGGACAGAAGTGTAAACAGACACTTAAGGATATTTTGTATAAAGAAATAAATAGGCAGACACAGACAGACTCACAACAGACAGTGACAGACTTACAGAGCACTTTCAGATTTAGACAGGAACTGGTCTATTGCAGAAGAGCAGGAAGAAGCTGGAGACAGGGGAACAGCCACTTTTAGTTGAAACAGAAAACAGCCACAGATGAAGGAGAGCCAAGTAGAATTTGGGAAAGAAAAAAGAAGAAAAAAAAAAAAAAACATAGAGATTAGTAGACACGTGGTCTCAGCCTAAATGAACTTGCCAATATTCCTAAAGTGCTTTTAGAGGAGGATAAGGAGGGGAGCATAATTATTGTACAACATGGTTATGCCACACTGTATGTCTAAAGAGCACACTTAAGTTAGTGTTTCATTTGAGTCTTGCAACAACTTGGGATGTTCACAGGACACATTACTACCTTAATTTATCAAGTAAGGGAACTCAGCCTCCTCTTTCCTCCTGTAGCTAATCTCCATGATACGTCTGTGTTGAAGAATCTTTGAAAATATAGTTGAATATATATGTCCACTTCCTCCGTATAGTCATCTCTGACCATCTCAATGTGATACTCCCTTTCCTTCTTTTAAACAAACAGCACTTTCTGCTTCTGCAATTCATTTAACAATATAAGCCTCTGTGGCTTGTTACATGCAACTGCAAGTGAATTGAAACAACACATTTTCAGATAAATTACAAACTTTATGAGGAAAGGAGCCATGACTTACTCATTCAGCAGTTAGGTATTTCACTGACCATTAATTGAGCATTGGTGGCGGAGACTTAAATGTCCGGTATTCTAATCCCAACTCCATTACTAAGTAGCCTTGCAACCTCAGACCTCCCTACAGTTCAATTTCCACATCTACACATAGAAACAATACCAGTACCCTCTGTCAGCGAGTTACGGTGAATAGTAAATGAAGTAAGGCATGTTCATCATGTATAAATAATGCCTGGCATAGCATTTATAAATATCAGCTAGCATCACTTTAATGCAACTTTAAGCTAAATACATGATTAAGTGGTCATTTAGACCTCCAATTTTTTCTTCCTTCAACTTGATTTGTCTTGTATTTCATTAGCCTGATGATATGCCTCGGTATCCTGAACTAACAAAGCTCTCTTAGTGTTACCATCTGAAAACTATGTCTATTTTATGAAAATTTCCAATTTCAGTAATTCATATGCCAGTGTGAAAATTTAAGAAAGAAACTCAAAAACTTTCAATGGGTTCTAAGTAATCATTTGAAAATTTAAGTATCTGGGTATCTGCATGTCATGCTTCTCTGAAAATTAAACTTCAAGGCAGTAAGGATCCATTCACTCAAATCGCAGCAGAATTGTCGCATTTTAGTGCACAACGGGTAGCCAAAACCACTCCTTCACTCTTGATCTCCTACAATTAAGCAGTGTTGAATGTTCCTGCGTGGGGCTACAATTACACACGAGATAATATTATAAATTATTACAAATCACCAATATTTGGCATATATATGTTGTTTTATTAGACCTTAATAATTATTTAATTGTGATCCTAACAACTTTTACATGCCTATTTAATATTTCTTTCTAAATTCAGATAACAATGGTGGGTTTTTTTTTGGATATAACCCTTAAGGAGTTAAATGACTGAACTTTTGAGTGTGTATCTTATAGATAATATAAACATGTCTGAAATTACTGAGCAAATTCTGGCAAAAAAAAAAATCACAGCCCTTTCCTTGTGAAAATTTCAGAAGAGGATATAATGCATATGAACACTTGTTTGCATCACAACAAGCTTAAAAATGATAAATGTGATTAATGTCACACAGATGAAATCTAAGGTATTACTATAAAACAAAACTTCAGATTTTCAGAAGCGATATAATTTGTATAACATGCCTTATCCACAGTTCCCTATTCATGTCAACCTTGCTGAATTAACAGTATAGTTTTCCTGAGACCTCTGGCTGTTTGTATTTTTCATTGGCTGGAATGACCATGTAAAACCACACCAACGTTAACCTACGTTTTTACATACAGAGATTGTCACTTACATTAGTATTGCAAACCATAACTGTATAAAGCCCTTGGACATCCATTATTCTGTTTTCTACTCACCACAAAGCCTTGAGGTTGGTATGGTGAAAAGGAATGTTACACATTTCCCCCAACCCCCACTTCCCAGACAATGTAGAAAACTTTAAATGACCATGACTCAGCCTATGCTAGAAGGTCAATCTTTCCATTCTTAAGTTTGGATATGTTTGATACAGGCAGGGCCTTAGCCTGTCAGCCTGGGATAGAGCTGAGGTAGGTCACAGGCCTAGGAAGCAGCACAGATGGCTGTTGTGTTAGCTGTGGTGTGAATGGTGATGTGACAGGCCAGGGATTGGTTGGTGGCTAGCCAACTGCCTGGCAGCAGGTGTTAGGAAACCTCAAAGCTAAGAAGACAGGGCTTATGTAGCCACAAAGAGAAGAGGTCAGTAGAGACATGGGATCCCAGAACATTGGCTCAAAGTGCTTCAAACACCTGGATAGCTCCCAGACCTTCTTTGAGTTTCTAAGAATCCCGGCTTTCCTTATTACTTCTGTCTCCTTTACTCTCACAGGAACTCTTGGCTACTTAAAATGGTCTTATCTACAAATATTAACTTATAAGACCTTACACTTATTTGCCTTTGCCTTAGAAGGAAGAACTAAATCTACCCACCATAGGGATCCATAAGGGTGTCTTTCTAGGAAGGGAGATTTTCTTGTCCTCTTCCTCAGACTGAGAGTTCTGTGTCGCAACAGTTGGGGAACAAGTCTCAGAACTGCTTCTAAGCACAGCTTACTTCCATCATTGGAAACAGATGCCATTTGCTTATCCTAGCATCGCAAAACCCTGTCTACAAAGTGTATTTTATGTATTCTGCCCTATACATCGAGCACAATGCTGAAGATTATTGATATGGCTTGGCTGTGTCCCCTCCCAAATCTCATCTTGAATTGTAGTTCCCATAATCCCCATGTGTGGTGGGAGGGACCCAGTGGAAGGTATTGAATCCATAGGACCTGTTACCCCATGCTGCTTTTCTCACGATAATGTGTGAGTTCTCATGAGATCCGATGGTTTTATAAGAGACGTTTTCCCCTTTTGCTAGGGACGTCTGCTTGCTCCCACCATGTGAAAAACCATGTATTTACTTTCCGTTCTGCCATGATTGTAAGTTTCCTGAGGCCTCCCCAGCCCTTCAGAACTGTGAGTCAATTAAACCTCTTTCCTTTATAAATTACCCAGTGCTGGGTATGTCTTCATTAGCAGTGTGAAATGGATGAATACACTTCTGAAACATAATTTTTATTATTTTTGCAGCAACAATACCAGGAAACACAAATTTACATACTGCTCCACAGTAAAGTCTATTTGAATCTCCTGACTTAAAAAAAAATCTGAGCTAAAGCTGGTTTAAGTACTATAGAAACAACAGGGTGATATGAAGATAAGATGACTCCTTTTATAAACTAACTGCAAAACGTTAGCTTTTTTTATAGTCATCAACACACTCTAATGCTGTACCACTGTGATCTTAACTTTGTTTAAACATCAATCCTTGTGCACACTTTGCTTAAATGAGTCTTGCCATAGCCTTTGGCCTACACCAAATGATGAAACGGTTCTGATCGGACTACACAAGATCTGCTGTCAGAAATGTCCTGCCTCCTCACCTGAACATTTTCCCAGTCCAAATACCTCTGCTTGTCGTAGTGGCAAGCTGAGTCCTGGCACATTCTGAAGCCAGCTCTGCCCTGGGTAGGAACCATCAGAAGGCTGCTGGCTGCTGCCAATGTATCTCTCTCTGCAGCATAAACAGTAAGTTCCTACACGGGGGTTGTGTTTGTTTGGTCAGGGCTTTATCCATTAGGCTTGGTCATCAGCAGTTGGCTGGTTACAAATGCAGTCCTGAGACCAAATGGCTGGAATCCAATTATCCCAGCTTCCTGTCTGCATAACCACGCCAGGGAGGAACATAGTCATGTTTGCCTGCCTTTTCAGGCTCCTAGGATGCAAAGTATATCATTTGGAGAAAACTAGCAAACAACAGATCCTCAGATATTTTGATGGAGAGGCAGCATGGTGTGGAAAGAGGACACATTGGTCCAGAATGCAAAATCTCTGGCGCTAGTCCACATTCCGCCTCTTCCTGGCTCAGTATCTAACTCTTCATTTCTCCAAGCTTCATTTTCTCATGTATCAGAGGGAAATCATAACAGCAACCACAGGATGGTTGGGAGCTTCTAGTGAGATGATGTATTTAAAAGAGCTTTGAAAATTATAATAATGATAATGGTGATGGTGGGTGATGATAATATCAATGATAGCTGACAGTTATTGAGAGCCTATTGTGAGAAGGGCACTGTCCTATTTGTTTGATGTGCACTATCTTATTTAATATTCACAAGTATCTTTTGAAGAACTGATGACAATGGTAATGATGATATTAATAAGGATAGCTAACATTTCTTAAATATTTACTATATATAAGCCTCCATTCTCAGCATTTTAAGCATATTAACATATGCAGCTTCCCATCATGTAAAATAAGTACTATTATCATCTCTACTTGACATATGAGGAAAATTAGATACAGAAGTCGGGCAATTTGGTCAAGATCATACTGATGGTAAGAGGCCATAAGGATTCAAATGCAGGCATTCTGACTATAGAATAGGAGTTGCCAACTTTTTGAGAGTTGGCAAACTTTTTCTATGAAGGGCTAGATGTAAGTATTTTTAGGCCTTGAAGCCACATGCAGTCTCTGTTGCATACTCCTTTTTGCTTTCCTTTTCTTTTTTTCCTGTTTGATTGTTGTTGTTTGTTTTTATACCCCTTTACAAATGCAAAAAAACATTTTTAGCTCAAGGATCACACAAAAAACACGCATAAGGCTGAACTTGGCCCACAGAGCTGTAGTTTGCTAACTCTTGCTCTAGAAGTAATTTCTTTTTTTGAGATGGAGTCTCGCGCTGTTGCCCAGGCTAGAGTGCAGTGGCACAATCTGTGCTCACTGCAACATCCACCTCCCAGATTCAAGTGATTTTCCTGCTTCAGCCTCCCAAGTAGCTGGGATTACAGGCACCCACCACCATGCCCAGCTAATTTTTGTATTTTTAGTAGAGATGGGGTTTCATCAGGTTGACCAGGCTGGTCTTGAACTCCTGACCTCAAATGATCTGCTCACCTCAGCATCCCAAACTGCTGGGATTACAGGCATGAGACACTGTGGGCCCAGCCTCTAAAAGTAATTTCTATTTTACAGATAAGAAAACTAAAGATCAAAAGCTTCAGGTATTTAACTAAGGCCATTCAATAAGTGCTGAAATCAGGATCTGAATCCAGTTTTGTTTACTTTCAAAAACTGTGTCAACCTACACTATACTGTCTACGTGTATGCTGTTAAAATGTAGGATATTGTTACTGAGTTAGGGATACTGTATTTTCTCCAGTCAATTTTCAAGTTGAATATACTTTCTCTTCTAGGAACAGACTTGGGGACCAGATAGCAGGCTGAGAGTTAGCCAATCCCATGCCTAGTACAATGCCTGACACACAACAGGCATATAATAAGTAACTCCCTGTTGAGTGAAATAATTCTGATTTCCGATTGAATTCAGTCATTCCTTAATATCTCAGCCATTTGCCCAGACTCTTCTGTATTTTGCACTTGAATCTTGTCTTCCTTGTAAAGGAAGGCAATAATATATTCCTTAATCCAGTTTCTAGGGAACCTGGAACAATTTATGAGATAATTTCCATAGACTATTTGGAGGAAAGAAAGATGTTATATGTAGAAATATTATTTTGACAATGAGTCATTGTGCTCACAAAAATGGCACTAGAAGACTGTACTTACGACTTCTAAATAAATACATCACTAACCACAGGCAGGAAAATAGGGAGAACCTAGTGACTTCATTATAAATCACTTTTGTTTTATCCACCAATACAGTTTCACATTAAAGCAGGGATTTTAATTTTTATTTAACATTGGATTTTTACTTCAGGGAATAAATGAACTTCTTAGAAATGTGGCAAAAATTGTGTGCATATGTCCAGATTTTCAGGGAAAAGATCATAGATTTCATCAGACTCTCAAAAGGATTTATTATGCCTTAAATGTTAGCACTACAATAGAATTGTTTCAGTGCAGTTTACTTTCGATGGGAAAAAGGGAAACATGAAAGTTGCTGGTGTGTGATGATCAGTACTAGGTTTTCCAGATGTCCTTGTCCGTATGATGCTTTCTTATACTCTCAAGATACTCACATAGGATCCCACTCACCAGTTTCCCACTGGCATAGGTGTCTGGGTCTGCAAACCCGTCTGGAAGATTAATCACAGTCCAGGCTGGCCACAGTGATCAGCACTCAGAGAACCCAATGGGGTATATGCAGCCACGGAAGATGGCAATACAGAGTCTCTTCCATTTTATCTGCAGCCCCAAGATCAGGCCCATGGGGACTTCCATAACAAGCCCTGAGTCTATTATTCGGCATTACTAGCACTTAGCACAATTCCTGGCACACAGTGGATGTCTCCTTAAAGTTTGTTTAAATTAAAACAAGTGAAATGTTGAAATTGGTAGCATTTTTTCCTTACATTCCTGAGACGGTTAATAAGGTTGTTTCATTTCTTTATCTCCTGAGATACTCTATCTATATGGACCCACGTGTCTTTGTCAATTAGAGAATGACTTTTACCTTGTCCTGTTCTTTGCTGGTGGTGCTGGTGGTGTTGGTGTTGGTATTGTTGGTTAGTTTTATGTGGAGATAGCTAATTTGGATGCTTCTCTTTTGTATGTAGGTCTGAGAACACCCATGGAGATTATGGTTGTTGCCCCAGGGAACCATGTCCTGTGGGAAAATGTATTAAACAGATCAGGGTGGGCTCCATTAGGTTTCATAGACAACGTAGTCAATGAACTTGGCCTTGGTTTTAACTGGTAGGCGATGGAAGAAAAGCATGGTTAGTGGGCTGCAGCAGAGCAGGGAAAAGTTGCACACAACCTGAGAGCTGAAATACGAAGTACTCTGAATTGGACACTGTGTTGTAGGAGTGAATGGCATATTGATGAGCAACTGGCATTACTACTTAAAGTTTTGGAGTAGAGTTGCTGAATATAGAAAATTTTAGGAGGGTATAACTTTATTTTTTCTTTCTGTATTTATTGTTGTGTGTGTATGTGTGATTTTAAAAACATCAACCTGATGGTATGTCCAGATGTAGAGGGAAAAGAGGTAGAATATATCAATGGTTGTCCTCGTATGAAGTGATGAGCAGTGGAAGACCAGATAAGTTGTATCAAAGTAAGAGAGTTTGAAGAATAAATGTAAGAGACTTGGAAGGTATGAAAATAAAAAATGACTTCTCACCTGGAATATCAGACAATCAGTAATAATAATAGTAATACCTTGAATTTGTTGCCCAGTCTTACATATTTTAGAATATGGTATCTTAATGAACCTCACTGGTCTTACTACTTTTTGCCTAGCTTTCTGTTTTTTGTGACTACATATTTCTCACCTATCAACATAATCACCATTGGTGTTTGTTCAGTGGCCATTGAACAAAATTGATTTATGTATCACTCCTCTAACAACACAAAAACACTTGTCAAGTGATTGAATAAAATTTGGTGAAGTAGTCTAGGGCATCTGTTTCATGAGAAAGCTGAGACCCAGAAGGGTAAGTGGCTTGCCAGAATTTACCTAGCTAATGAATGTCAAAATGCAAGGTGGAATCAGAATCCATGTCTTTTTATTTTCCATTATTCAGGCTACCACAGTAAAACCATCTGCTGCAACAGGAAGGTCTGACTAGCAAAGAAATGCCAGGAAATTAGAGAATAAATAGAGAATGCTCTCCACCGAGAAGGCTACTATTAGATGAGACAGAATTCAAGAATGATTTTGGCCTTTTAGTCTTACAAGTTCAGTGTTTCCAGATGGCTCTGTGCTGAGGAGAGGAGATGCAATAATAAGGGTGACCCTGATAAGAGTACCCTTTCCTAGTTCCTTCCACTGACTCACATCCCTTGACCAACTGCCCACTCTCAAGCTGGCTGGGACAAGAGGTCCCACCAGAAATGGTGCCTCTGCTCAGCCAGCCAAGGTCTTTTCACTTGAAATTACAGAACCCTGACTTGGGTTCTCTTTCACAAAGCCTTAGTAGCTGATGACTCATGATCTTCCCAGCAGTAAGTTCCCAAGGATGATAAAAAGAGATTGCTACAAGGCTTTGGAGAAAGAATGTGGGGTGGGGTTGGGGGTTGCTGATCTTTATCCTGGCCAAGAATTTCATCATTAAGCAGTGGCATATGGGTCCCTATTTGTACCCTATTGACAGGAAGACCATATACTGATGATTGCCATGCTAATTCAGGGGACCAAGGCCGGAATGAAGTGACGTAACCCCCTAATGGCATTCAATATGGAGAAAAACTAAATTGAAATTAAATTATCTGATCTCAACCAAGTTTTTAAAAGTACAGATAACGTCTGCCCTTTCATTCAGGACTCCAGACCAATTTAAATGACTATTCATCCAGGCTATTAGGCTACCCTCACATATTATAAAATATCTTCTAATTTCAGAGAGAGTGTCTCTTTGATGTTTGGTGGCATTACTTCTGTCTCTCACCTTCTAGGCAGCCAGAAAAATAGAGCATGGATTCTCAACATAGACAGATCTAGGTTTGTAGCCTGGCTCTGCTCATTATAACTTGTATGACCTTTGGTTAGAAACTTAGTCTAGGCGGGTGAATTACCTGAGGTCAGGAGTTCAAGACCAGCCTGGGCAACATGGTGAAACCCCACCTCTATCAAAATACAAAAAATTAGCCGGGCATGGTGGCACTTGCCTGTAATCCCAGCTACTCAGGAGGCTGAGGCAGGAGAATTGCTGGAACCCAGGAGGTGGAGGTTGCAGTGAGCCGAGATGGCACCACTGCACTCCAGCCTGGACCACAGAGCGAGACTCCTTCTCCAAAAAAAAAAAAAAAAAAAAAGTAGTCTCCTTAAGCCTCATTTTACTTATCCATAAAATGGGCATTATATACAATAATAATAAAAACAATAATAGAAACTACCAATTATCTCCCTGGCAGTGTGTTAATTGCTATTGCTATCATAATTTTATTTAAATTATACAAACCTCATGAGTTAGGTAGTGTTAATACCTCTATTTTTACCAATACAGAAACTGAAGCTCAGAGAAATTAATTAAGGTGTCCAACAAAACAAATTTGGCAAATTGGGAAACAGGGATTCAATCCAGTCAAAACTTTTTATGAGAATTAAATGTTACCAAATATGTAAAGTGTTTAGGTAGTCCTGACTATCTTATATTCTCAATAAAGTTGCATCCTTTTACTGTCTGAGAAGGTAAAATGAGACTCTTGCTTGCGAGACACATTAGTTGGAGAGGATTAAGAGACATATTAGGAACGTCATAATAAGACACTGAATGACAAGTACATACCATTTTCCTTGCATGCAGATTATGTTTCTTGTCTGACTCCACAGCCAAATCCCTTACTATCTCCATCTTCTCCTGAATAGCCTTCTTAACCTTTCCCTTCTCAGATTAGACAACTGGCAGAGAAACAATCACTGCCTGCCACTTCCACCACTTCCCCGCTCTTGGTTTCTCAACACCCTTTCCATATGACTCCACATACTGCTTCTGAATTTCAAATGTCATGAAATTCAGAGTAATAATAGTAACAGCTACACTTCAGTGAAAACTTACTGTATGCCAGAGACTGTGTGCCACTATTTATACGCTTTAACCCACTGACGCCTCATCACACTGGATGGGGAATGTGCTATCATTATCCCCTTGCAAAGACGAAACTGAGGCTCAAAGAGTTGAGGAACCTGCTTGTGTCACACATTCAGTAACTGGTAGACTCTAAATCTCAACTTATGTCCATCTAGCGTCAAAGCCCAAGCTCCTAACCAAAGACAGTTTCTCAATTTACAAATGGCAAAACTTCAGGCAGAAAGGTACAGAGACATGCCCAGTCACACAGCAAATTAGAAAGGATGCTGCTGAAAAATCTGACATTTTCTGACATCTTCGTATATGCTTTGTTACACTCTAGCCTGAATAACTCTCACTGGGTCCATTCTACATCTATGGTTCAGTTCACGCTTCATTTGCTCTACGTTGTCTCAATAAATGCCATTATTGGTGAAATGGAGGCCAATGACCTCTAGGATTACACAAGGTCAAGTAACCTACAAAACTTCAGTCTGCTTCATCACAGCATTCTATAAATACAAAACTTTAAGCTTAAGTCCTTTTTCAATAGACAGGACCAAAAGAGAAAATAAGCTTGCCATAACTCAGGGATATAACGGTATTTTAAAACTCCAATCTTTCTGCCACTTGCAAAAGGTATGATAAACATCTTGATTTTATTCAAAACTGTCACTGAAAGAGTTTTCTCTTATCAGAAGGCTGCAGCTTTTACAGTGGGTGGAGTACTAATGGCAGAGCAGCACTGAGATTTGGGACTGAAGGGGCAAAGCGGACTGGTACAGTGGAGATGCCATAACAATGAAAAGCTTCACATTCTTCCAAACAAATACATCCAATGAATTTATTTGATAACTTCAGGGCACAAAAACCTGTGTTGGGCACTAGGAAAGAGAAAGATGAGCAATAAGAATTGGCCACAGTCCTCAAAGAGCTCAAAATCTGGTAGGAGAGATCAAAAAGAACATAATTAATGAAGCACACTGAAAACATATCGAAATGTCACAGGAGAAGAACACATAAAGTGTTTGGGAGTTGGAATAGGTCAAAAACCTCATGCCGTCCTTGAGGCTGGAAAAGACTTCGGGTAGGAGGTGGTATTTGAAATACACCATGTAAGAGGTGCCAGGGGAAGCATGCCCAGTGGAAAGAACAGCAGGAGTAGTAGCTGAATGTGCAAATCCAAAGAGTTGAGCATATTGTTTGCTTTGCAGGGATGAGGGGAATAGTTGGAAGAAAAACTCTGACAGTGGACTTAGAGAAAGTATTGGTAGGCCATGAGGAGTCCTTCAGGGGTTTTGATTGAGGAAATGGCATGCTGAAAGTTACGCTTTAGAGCCTAATTCCCCAATGCAGATGAAAGATAATGTCAGTTGTAGAAAGGATGATGTCAGTAAGGATAGAGATAAGGAAATGCATGAGAAAGTCTACGGTTACATAGCCAGATTGATTTCCACTCATTTCTGATAAAATAATTTTTATCAAGAATCACTTTCTGGCTGGCCAATAATTGGTTTTTCCTTCCAATTAGATGCCATTTGGAACTAGCTAACTTGAAATCAATGAAGACCTACTGCATAAATGCATCTTTGTTTGCAGATAGCCAAAACTCCACGGAGAAACACAGAGACAAAGGGGAATAGTGCACAAGAAGAGAATCCATCCATTTCAAGAATTGTTCTTGCTGCTAACAAGAACAGGCCTCAGATGGATCAAGCCCCCTAGATTTGGTGGAACCTGCACTCCATTTCCAGCCGCAGGTAATTTCTGCATCCTTAAAAATTCCAGATTAACTTCTCTGACATATAGCCTGGTTTTCTGATCCCTATGATGGGAAAATGATACTTACCTTAACAGGGTTAAATGAGGTGTCTCATGTAAAATTCTTTCACCAAGGCTGACATGTAGTAACTGGTAAATGGCACCAAAGCTACTGGGTTATGATCAGCCTTTACTCACTTCTCTGATCCCATCTCATACCACTTTTTTTCACATTTATTAGGCTGTACTGGCTATGTCAAGCACATTTCTGCCCCAGTGCATTTGTATTTGCCTTTCCCTTTGCCTGACATGATATTCCCTCAGATGAAACATATGCCTGACTCCTTAGCATTCTTGTCCCCCATCACAGAGCACACCTCCTCCATCTAACCTTGCCTAACTACTTCAGCTGAAACACCCCCTTGCCCATCTCTATTTTTTATTCTTTTTATAGCACATATCAGTATCTAAACTTGTCTTGTTCATGTATATATGTCTCCTTGTTTATTTTCTGGTTTCTGACAAGAGAGAGTAGAGACCTTGTCAGGTTTCTTTATTAGTAGGCTTCTGGCAAGAGACCCTGCCTCATAGTTGTTGTTCAGAAAATCTCTTTTTCTCTGAATGCCATAGTGCTATTGAGAGAATTAAACTATAACGAATAGAAACCACCTAGCGCACAGTAAGTGCTAAATCAATACTAGTCTCTTCCCCTTGAATGAATCTAGAGATGCTCCAACATGAAAATAGACAATTTGTAAAGAAATCAAGAAAGAGGGCGTTCTCCCAAGGGTAGGTTAGTTTGAAGGTGGGTTCTGCAGGAACTTTCTGGGGTCTAGTAGCAGGTGCTTCACAACCAGTGAAGGCTCGGGTCTTCATTCTAGGAAGGAAGTTTCAGGAGACAGTGTGCTTTCTGATTGGAGGAAGAGATTTTGTAATGGGGATGTGTGATTGTGAGGAAATGATTGTCACCTGGAAAAAACAGTTCATGGCAGTATTATGAACACTGCCTCAGAAAAGCTAAGGACAGGAGGAAAATAAGCACCGGCACAGAGGATATTCCCCGATCAAGCAATTGGGCTTTAGGCTCCCAAGAAGATTCCTTCCAGGGCATAGATTACAATAACCAGAGATGGAGGATCCAGACCTACCTATTCCCCATCCTGCTTGAATCTTTCATGTGATGGAATTCCAGGTAAATTTGTGTATGAAGAAAGGATTCTGATGTGAGAACCTAATTCTTGTCCACCTCTGGCATTTTATATGTGAGAAGATAGGTCCCAAGAGGTAAACAAAAGAGCTAAGTCTATTTTACTCTGGACATTGCTCTGTCTCTTGACGGCTGACAGGGTTCATTCCATCGTTCCACACCCAGAAGAGATGGTACCTAGATTTCATTGACACATAACCTGGGCCTAAGGGAGATGAACTCCAGGCTCTTGGATGGCTCATGACACCACCCACCCACCCCCCACCCCCAGTTTTTTTTTTTCTAAAGGCTTCAGCAGGGATGACATGCTTAACCTCAATCCGAGACCTCCAGATATACACTGTCACACTGCCTTAAATGGCTCCTCGTGGTTTGTGCTCTGAGAGTAGCTGGACAGGATCCCCATCCTCTGCTCATGAGGTGACCATGTCATAGAGATCTGTCTTATTGCTGGAGGCCTTGATGGTGACAGATAGGCAGACAGGTAGAATCTGGTAAAATCACATTATCTAGGGGCTTGGGGCTTCTAGCTTTCCTTTGAGGGGAACTTGGTACTGGAGTCAGAAAATTCTCCAGCTTCAAATGACATAGCTACTAGAGGATGCCCTGGGATCTTGGAGGTTCCCAAGAAGCTCCACAAGACTGAGGCATGGGAGTTGACTTTGGCATTTTATTGCATATTCAAAATTCAGTTATTAGTTTTCAGACTCATTTTTTTCCTTGAATATATAATTTATATAAACATGTACAGAATGCATTCATATAAACATATGTATAATTTATCAATAAATAGAATTTATCAATTAAAAAATCTATGTAGGCTCCAATTTTTTCCATAACACATTTCTGGAAAAAGTTGATGATCATAAAGCCAAAGACGCTTTCCATGTAAACAAAGTTAGAATCAGGGATTCTAGGACCTTCAAAGCCTTAGCTTCAAATAAATCATAGCTATAACTAACAATCTCACAAACCAAAAACAAAACCATCATTACAATTTGTAATCCTTTGAAGTGATAGAATTGTTTCATGTTCTATGTGGTGGGCACACATGTACTTTATATGTTGATTATACAAGGGATCTCAGTGCATTATAAACTGTATACGTGGCCCCTTTGTAATTCTACTTTATTAAAAATGTAAATAAAATTAAGGTGTTAGCTAAAATAGCATTAAACCACAATTAACAATCATATACATAGACTATCAGATCAGCAAAATTCTCAAAAGTTATCAGGTTCAATATCTTAGTTGACTCTTTATGTAGTATTCGTGCTAGTTGGTCATAGTCTGGTCCATGTTTGATTTTTTTCATAGGATTTGTATATATATAATTTACAGTGTGGGGATTTTGATGGCCCAAGTATTTTCTTCTTCAAATACATTTTTTATAGTGAACAGACATTTGAATCTTATTCCATGTGACTTTGAAGTCATATGAGAAGTTGCACTCATTATCATCAAAATTAGCCTGTAGTCCCCTACTTTGTGAATAACAAAATCCCTTTAAATGAGTTTTTGTCATTCATAAATTTGTGTGTTGGGCAACCTGAAATGACCAAATTAGGATGGGCAGATTTGGAAGAATTAATACCCAAAGGATGCTTCTACAATTCCTAGAATATTATTGATTGATTGATTGATTTAGTGAGATGGAGTCTCATTCTATTGCCCAGGCTGGAGTGCAGTGGTGCAATCTCAGCTCAATGCAGCCTCTGCCTCATGGATTTAAGCAATTCACCTGCCTCAGTCTCCCAAGTAGTTGGGACTACAGGCAGATGCCACCACACTCAGCTAATTTTTGTAGTTTTAGTAGAGATCAAATTTCACCATGTTGGCCAGGCTTGAACTCCTGACCTCAAGTGATTCGCCCACCTGGGCCTTCCAAAGTGCTGGGAATGCAGGAAGAATTAATACCCAAGGGGTGCTCTTAGAATATTTTTTTTTTTAACAAGGCTCTGGGTTTGGCATTTACCTTCCTGTGACCTTTGCCCTGGGGCATTTCTTTCTCTGTTTCTTTATCAGCATAGAAACTTACTCTCTTAAGTTGGTTTACCTTCTGGTAAATAAATTCTTAGTCCTTGAGTGCTCAGGCACATCCACAGTAATCCAAAACACCCAAAATAATGATAAATATATGGAATGGCATTTTATGATTTACAGAATGTTTTCACAAAAAAAGTTATCTTACTTATCTCCACAACAGCTTTGTGAAGTAGACAAGAGAGATTCTCTCTGAGGTCTGAGACATTCAGGAATTAGTTCAGTTTGTTTAATAAGTCAGCAATGGACCCAGTGCACGCACTGCCTCTGTGCTGTACTCCTCCCACCAATGTGCTCATGCAGGCAGTGGGTGGGTGTGTGGGCAGCCACAGCAGATTGGTTGGGTCTCATCATCAGGTCCAGAGCCGCGGGGCCCAGAAGCTGGCTGCTCCCTTCTTCATATTAGAAAAGCACCTCAAATGGTGCTTGCCTGCTAATAGGTGGTTGCTGAGCCTAGTGATGGCAGGGGAACAATGACTTGAAAAATCAAAGGGGATTGGTCCAGCCATAGAGTCAGGGTGCAAGTTAGAACTTAAATAAACTTTCTTCATATGTGACAAGAATAGTTCCCAGGTTCCATCTGCTCCATTGATCAGGGAGAATCCCAGTCCACACAAAGAACATATCAGCATGGAGAGATATTTCTAAGGAATTCTGAATAGCATTTCTCTTTCAGAGGCTATTTCCCTTCCCTAAAACATGACTTTATCCCCAACAGAATTAAGCCTTCATAGGACAGAGAGGCTTTTTTCTTTTTTTTTTCCTTTTTGGCATTTGGATGGTTTGGTCAATCTTCTCTTCCTTATTCCAAAGTTTCTTCCTGTCAGTTTCCGTTCCAGAACTAAAGTAAACAACAATGGAAACAATAACTGACACTTCATAAGCAACAAGAAAAAAAGAGAGTATGATAAATAATCCTGAGATGCTATCAAACCACAACCAAGATCAAAGTCAGAATCTCACATGGCTCTGGGTTTGGCATTTACCTTCCAGGGACTTTTGCTCTGGGGCATTTGCAAGAGCCACTGACTCAGCTTTGAATAAAAGACATCCAGGTTAATCTAAATGAAAAAACTGGAAAGGTCAGGGGTCTAAAAGGCCCAAATGAGGAGGGTCTTTCGTTTGAAACAAAGCCAAAAGGCAGGCAGGCCATGGCTTCTCGAGGTAGCAGACGGCTATAGCAGCATCCTGTTGTCCTAGAAACAGAAAGAAAACTTAAAGGTCCTCTAGTCCAAGCTTGAGTGCACAGATGTGGAAAGTGGGGTCCAGAGATGAAAAAACAGTATTCAAGATCTCACAGCTTGTTAGCAGCACAGCCAGGGCGGCAATTTGGGTCCTCTGGCTTCAAGTCCAGCATTGCCTACGCAGCCCCAGTACTGCTGGATCCTGCCCTCCTGCACCTGGGGGGAGCTGTAGAGAAAAATGAGTCTACCCAGTGTTAACTTCCAACAGTTCTCTTCCTTTGGGAGCAACAAAGCCAGATTGAAAGGTTTTAAAATGACATCACAAGTTCATGGGAAAGATCCTGAAGCCTAATAAACACCTACGATGTTGCTAGCTCTGCCCAAGGCTCTTTAGAAGATGTCCCGTTCTAGCCCAGCAGGACAGCGAGCATCTCAGGGCAGACACGCCAGCGGCCAGGACACCAGGGGGAAGCTATCTGTCTTCAGTTTCCCTCCGGAGTTGCTGTGGAGACCATTTTCCTCTGATAGATCTCTGACCCTGTGTCTTCCATGGAAAATATATGGAGCATGTCCTGAAGAGGAGGACGGACATTGGAAATAAGGAAGAGCAAGTGGATGTCTGGGACTGACAAGGGGGCCGGCCAAGAGGATGCACGTTTGGACCCAGACACAGGGAGAAAACTGTGTTAGCGTCTGGCACAGAACAGGGTGAAGAAGAGACAGGGGATAGCTTGAACATGGCTGTGACGGACGTGACTAAGCAAGTAAGCAAGACAGGAGCGAGGACTCTGGCTAAGACAGGAGCAGAGAGGGAGTATTTTGTTGATATCTGTGAGCCCACACAACAAAGAAGGTGTGTTTGGAGACATCAGTGACCGCGATAGGACACAACAAGCTATCGTGCTTAGAACGCGAGCGAGACAGATCAGACACAGTGAGTGACGGGAACACGTCAGAGACACCAAGAGACCATGCGGCAAGAGCAGAGAATCTGGGAAGAGGAAGTGCTGGGAAATAAAAAGTGAACAAGGAGGCCATTATGTCCTCTGACTCCCTCCAGCGCCACCTGCTGGAATCTCGGAGGAAAAGCCCAGCTTGCACCGGGTTCCTGCACCGGCGGACGGAAGGCCTCAGGTGAAGAGAATACCGGGTGCAGTCGCGCACAAGCAGCAGCTTAGGACCTGGCCCTCTTTCGGAGGCATGGCTGTCTTCTGGGTCATTGTCCCAGGGGCCTAAGTGTCACTCGGCTGAGTAGCCACCAAAGGAGAAGTTGCTGGCGGGTGACACTGACTCTCCCATTGGCCACCACACTCCACTGCATCCCTAGAGAGAGGAGAAGATTACAGAACCTCAGAATTGAAATGGATGTTGCAGATCATCTCCTGAAAGAGCCCACCTACATGGCAGGAACACTCTGTGCCATGCAGACGGGTAGCTATTTGGCTTCTACTTAGGAATTTCAAATGACAGGCCAGTCCATATTAATCCTGGGCAACAATAGCTATTAGAAACAACCCACCAATATTCAGCCAAAATCGGTGTCCATGTGGCTTCTACCTGATGGACCCAGTGCGCCTATCAGGCTCCCTCAGCATTGTGCCCTCTACCGATTATATCCTTCAAGTTTTCTCTACTCCAGGCTACACATTCCATTTTCTTTAATAGTTCATTATATATTATGGTTTCCAGATTATTCCCCATAATGGGCACTGTCCTTTGAATACCTCTCTTGAATTATGGTACTAGGAAAGTGCACAAATTTTCGCAGTGAGCCTGACTTACATCATGTATTTGTCATCATCAATTGGGTTTACTTCTATGAATGTAGTCAAATTCAGTTCATTTCTAACAATGGTAATAAGTTATTGGCGTATATTGAGCTTGCGGCCAACTTTGATCATTTTTGATACAACTGTCAGTTCCTAAGGTTCTTTATTACATTGCTGCATAGTTGATTTTATTTATTTATTTATTTGAGCCAAAATATAAACCATCACATTTCACTCAGTTAAACTTTGCTATCTTGGTTTGATATCACTTTAGTCAGCTGAGATCATTCCAAATCATAGCAATTTTAACATGCAAGATATGATTATTTAGCATCCACTCAAACTAGATCTTAAGGTTTTTGCAAGCACATAGGAAGATCAAATAATCTACAATCATAGATATTTCAGTTTAGTGTCATCTGCCTTTTAGTTTTTCAGGCAAGGTAAAAAATGTTGAGCAAGATAAAACAGAAAATCATAGTTACCCCAAGACAGGCTTCCTGGCAGTCAAACATCTAATGCTCAATGTGCCTGAGAATGGACCCACTCTGACAGGCTTTGTCCAATGCCTTGCTAAAATGTCTCTGCCAAACAGAAAGTCTTTCCTAACAGATAAAGAAATTATTTGGCATGAATTATTATACAACAGTGAATCTTACTTACACAAGCTATGAGTCTATGGTTTCTGGAGTTTAGCTTTAGTGTTTCTTGAAAAATTGGGGCAATATTTACTATCTCCAGGCTTCCACCTATTCCCCAGTCCTAGACAAAGATCATCAGACTTGTTAGCAACAAGTTCCTTTAAACCCCTGAGACGTGACACATCTTGGCTAGGAAGAGTTAAATGCTTTCCATCAATCCTGGACAGCAACTTTCTCCCTAAAATGTTCTCTTCTTTCCAGTTGGAAGTCTATTCTTATTACAGCAGAATATGCAAGATTTCTTCCCTAAATAATGAGATCTAACTATTTCTGGGTTAGATCCGAACATAGCTCTGAACATAGCTTTTGTTCATCCTTGATTCATCCTTGGTTATATGTTCCTTCCTCCACATTTTCCACATGCCTTTTTAAAGTGTAAACTCTCTAGATAACTCAAGATGTGCCCTCAGGCCTTTACATGCTCCCTTACATTTTTATCTGTCTTATTCATTGAAAATATCTATTGAGAGAAAGAAGAATGAATGAAAGGGAAGAAACGAAGGTAAAAAAGGAAGGAAGGAGAGAAGGAAGAAAGGGAAGGAGGAAGGAAAGAAAGAAAGGAAGGAAAGGAAAGAAAGAAGGAAGGGAAGGAGGGAGAGAGGGAAGAAAAAAAATAAGAATTTCTCATCTCTCATTGGCCAAATTCCCTTTGTGTCATATTTGTTATTATTGTCATTATTAGCAATGATGAAAATAACCACCCATTAGTGCAGCACTGGTGTGCCAGGCATTGGGCTGAATGCATTATATGCCTTAATTCATGTACTATATCCATTTAACAGGAAGGAAACTGAGCTTCAAGGAGTATAAGTAACTTGCCCAAGTGTACACAGTTAATAAATGACAGGGTCAGACCTTACATTTAAGTCATTTTTGACACTAGCATCTGTGCTAGTAATTGTTCTACTGTATTGTCATTCATCGTTTTGACAACTACCACTATAGCTAGCATTTCTTTGTCCCACTATGGCAGATTCCTGGGTGAAATGAATATGTACAGGGGTGCATGTTATAAATGTTCCACCTGTGAGAAATCTGCAGTGTGATGTGACGTCTCCATTTATTGCAACACAATATGACTGTGATGCTAACATTGGACTCTTTCCTGCTAACTCCATCTGACCATTAAAGAAAAGTCATTGCCAGGTGGAATCCAATGTTTTCTGTGATGTAGAACTAGGGAGACTACGTGTAAAGGAGGGGAAAAAGCCCTGCAAAGGTAGGAGGAAAGTACAGGAGACAAAGAGAGGGGTTACATGAATAAACATAATAAAGAATGAGGGGTGAGGATAAAAGACAAGTCAAAAAGATCAGAGCTGAAGAAAACCATGTGGTTGGGCATGTGGAAGGCTCCAGAGCAATTGGAGAGAGGAAGAGGTTCTTTGAGAAATGTTTCCCGAAGGGCTACATTGGCTCTCTCTTTCTCTCCCTCTCTATCTATCTTTGACACTGGCAAACTCAGCTTCAATATGTTGGCTCTGTTGTACAATTCTTTTAGAGATTTAAATAAAGATTGAAAATACTCTAGTATTGCTATTTGATGCCTAATACCAGGTTACATCAATATAGCTCTGGCCATGGAGAAAGAACAGTGGCCCAGCATCTAACTCTATGACGGACTCACAACCATCTCTCTCAGCAGGACGGATGGGAACTTGAGAATAATGATAGAATGATCTTATGGATAGTTGGCTCATAGCCGCGGTTCTCATTGTTATACTTACATCATTGTTCACAGTTAACAGTTTAGTGTCATCTGCCTTTTAGGCCTTCATACATGATAAAAAACAATATGGTACATTATGCTGCACCACAAGAGACCTCCATCCTGTGCAACAAGATCATAGTGCATGTGGCTTTAACACTCAGGAAGTCCCTTTCACTCCCAGCTACAAGGTCATCCTACTAATTCAGAGAAGAAAGCAGCAGAGTGTAGCAACCAGAAGACAGGTACCTGGGTTCTAATGCCTCCATTTGAGTGACTCTGGATGACTTCGTCCCTTTCCTGTGCCTCACTTTTCCCATTTGTTAAATGAAGGGGAGGATAATCTATAAGATCCTTCGCAACTCTGACATTCTGATTCTATGAGTAGCAGGGATGGTGGGTGACAGAGACAGGCCTTCTGATTGGGCACCAGCTGTGTGTGGGACTGTTCTCCAAAGCTGTGGGTAATTGCTTCAAATCTGGCTTTTAATATTCTATTGTTAGTATCTGATACTTTATATTCCATGTGGAGGGAAGAGGTTTCACGGGAAACACAGGGAGGGTAATTTTGGATTTGTATTAAAGAATCTGAAAGACCTCAATTCAGGAATCTGTGAAATTACATTGCAAAGCTGTTAAACGTATCTGGGTAGGATAGGATAGGGTGGGGCTGAGATGCCACAACTTAAAATGCAGCGAGATCACAACTGTCTCTCCTCAAACATATGTTTGATCAAAAACATTGGCAGAGCCACTCAAAATCCCTGATGCAAAACATCATTTAAAAAGAATCTTTCTCCAATATTTTAACGGATGAGTTTTTAAAATGCAGTTTCTTGTTATAATCGTGTTGGTAAAAATCCCTGACAATTTACAAAGCATTGTCATATCTTTTCTCACATTTTATCTTCAGTGCAAATCTGTAGGGCAAGAAGGTACAGAGTCTTATTACCATGTTAGAGGAATAGGAAAGTGTAATGTAGGGGCATGGACTGATTGATGGGTAATGGCGGATCTAGTACTTCAGGTATTCTGCCCTTCAAATCAAGAATTCTGCCCATTCGGAAACATGGAAATCATTTATGTGGTGGGAAGCTTTATAACGAAGTTTAATATGAGCAGTTAATGAAACAGACTTACAATTATCTGTTCTCTAGAAGAAAGAATAGGAGGAGGAGCAAGAAGGAGAAAAAGAGGAAGAAGAAAAGGAAGAGGAGGAGGAAGAGTAGGAGGAGAAGGAGGAGAATCACTTGCTAAGACATCTTTCTCAAAGGTCCAGTGGCTATGTGCATGAGAACTATATTGGGTATTTATATAAAATACAGATTCCCAGGATCCATACCAGACCTTTGACAGGGAAGGCAGGAGGGCAGGACTGAGGTGGAGAGAGCGGCAATCTGCATTTTGAAAAACTGCTCTCAGTTGATTTTTCCGCACACAGGTGTCTGAGATTTCCCGCCAGCCATTCTACTCATACCAGAGAGAGAGCTTAGAGATAGAGACTTAGGGGGCAGTAGAGAGAAAGCACAGGCAGGTCAGAGGGGCCAGAGCTAGAAATCTGAAGCATTCGGTGGTGCTCCCAAAGGGAAAGGAATGGAAACAATGAAATAAAACATACATTTCAGCAAAGTGGACAAGTGAGTATTTATTGGTTTTCATCACATTGAAGATAAACAGATGAGAAAAGACTTGGTGATTATGAAAATGAGAAAGCAAAAAATGTAAAGAGATCTACAAAGCAATGTTTTTCTAGGTGATCTTCATGTGATGAGAAATAGAATTCTTGGCTATTGTTAGCTGATAAAAACCGAGATGTCTACAAACCGTGAGACACATAGATTTGTAATAAGTTATCAGCAAATTCGCTTGTTAAAAGTCAATTTCTTAAATTGTCTTTAGATTCACTATCAACCAGAATTCTACAGAGGCTAGAAGATCAAGCGTTTCCCAAACATGGGCTGTGTTCTGTGAGTGAAATCTCAGACAATGGGCACAGCATTAAATAATCTAAATGACAGCAAGGGGATTCCAATTATTTCATTCAGTCATTCTGACTCAGTGTGGTCCTGCTCTGGTTTAACAAGTCTCTAATACCTAACAAACGCAGTGCAGGCTTCAGGCTCGAAGCCTTTGACAAAAAAACAGGATAAAGTTAAATTTTAATAACTTTGTTTTATTTTCATTGCATTTATATTAAAAATCATCTTTTCTATGTAATTTTGCATTTAAGGTCATGATACAGAGTTTCCTTTACAAATACATTTATTTAGATTTAAAACGTATCTAAAGAAAAATAGTAAATAAATACTAGCATGGCATGGGTAGAGCGGTGATATGATAAAAAAATCATGAAAGTAGCATGCAAGTGACAAAAGCTCCTATCAGACAGATGAGAAAACTAAATTGCAGAAAGCACAGTGTCTTGGCAAGGACATAAAGCAATGCATCTGCAGGGCACGAGCTCTAGAATCTTTCTTTCTACTGTTTTTTGAAGCTTGCAGAAAGTTGAGCTTTCACACTTTAGGATGTTAACATTGTGGCCTCTGGACAAAATGTATTCCCAAGGCCCTTTAATTCCATCGCCAGCCTCAGATACGTCCATGTTTCAATACACCAAAGTGCGAGAGCAAATCAGGCGTGGCTGATTCTAATCCCAATGTACTTCTTTCCCTATTTCTCAATATGCACACGGAACTAAGAGGTCAAATCAATGTCCTTTCTTGACTTTTTTCCATTGTCTACCACGGTTCCTAAATGGCAAATAAAAGGATTGAAACCTGAATCTTTGGGAGTCAGACTATCTACCTGTTTTTTCTATAGTATTCCAATATAAAAGAACCTGAAAATATCTCAGAGAAAATACCTTAAAAGTATGTTTTAAACACAGCCAATATTTACTGAATGTTTATTATGTGTCAACTACTGTGCTAAGAAATTCATGGATTATTTCATATAAACTTCACAATAAGCCTATCACATGGGTTTTATTATTTGCAGGCTCTGGCTGAGTGGAACGAATCCTAGTAACTTTCCCCAGGTAGAATATCTAGAGAGTGGTGGGGTCAGGATCTGAACTCAGAGCCTCATTGAAACAACATCACTAAATTTGCACCTTCATGCAACAGGCATTCTCAACCCCTAAATAGTGCTCTTAAGAAGCTGCCCATGTGAGTGACAGTGAGTCAGATACATAAATAATACTTAAGATACTGAGGGATAAGCTGAACTTCCAAGAGAAGGGCAAGCAGGTGGTAAGAGAGGCCAGAGACTGAGGGGAAAGTGAGCCAGGAAAGTTTAGAGAGCTCCTATTGGAACCGTGCCTAGAAGAATGAGTAGTCTTGTGCCAGGCTGGAAAGTGAGACAGCATTCGAGGCAGCAGAGATGATCCAGAGACAAAATAATTCCCTATTTGTTTGAGAAAAGCTGACCAGTCTTGTATGTTTATTGCACAAAGAGTTAGGTCAGGGGAGCTGGGAGCTGGGCTGCAACGGGGATAGTTGAGGGAAATGAGCTGGAAAACTAGATTGGGTCAGGCCAAGAAAGGCTTCATATGTCCTTCCCTCTCTACCCACTGCAAATCCTACTGTACTGCTCAAGGTTATCCTATTACAACCCAATCCAGCTGGCATTTGCAGTTTAAAATCCCACATGTCTGAATGGCCTTTCCATCTTCCTGAGTGATAAACACGAAGCAGCTTCTCCCTTTATGGCTATATTATATACATAGTCCCAAAAGAAAACCAGAGGCAGAGAAAATAATTTATAATTTGCAACTCTGTCAAGGAAAGAGCATCCTAAACCCACCAAAATGTGTGAATAGCCTTTCAGTTCAAATTCTAGAACTCACCCTTTTGGAAAGTCAGCAAAAAATGGACTGAATGTAGAAGTCTCCCAGGATGATCTGCTTAACTTTTGAGTGCATGTGTCTGTGTGTAGCTTCCAAGGGCAGGAATTAGACCATGAGGAAAAAGTAAGACGATAAAAGCCCAACTGTGAGCTCCTTAGCCACAGGAATCTTGCCTGCCTAGGTCTTTGCTGGAGCCCCTCTGCCTAGAACAGTGTCTGTACCCTATTAGACATGTAATAAGAAGATAATAAATGAATGGAGGAATTAGTGAGTAAGTGAGAAATGGATGTAGGAGTTCTGATTCCTAGGTTCTGGTCTTTGATCCTCTGATGATGTGGCTGCATTAGCTCAGTGAACTTCTTGAGTTCTCCAAGCCTCTATTTTCTTGTCTGTAAGATATCGAGGTCAGCAATCTACTTCAGGTTATTTTTAACAAGACTTCAACCAATAACCTCATGGAGTGGTCATAGGAGACTTCGGAGGGATGGGGCAATGGTCACGATGCTGTGCACACATGCCTCCGCACCAACACCTGCTTTGCTCAAAGCAATTCCATTTTTGTTGTTTGCACTTCTAAGTGAGATACCATTTGAAGAAAAGATTGCTAAACCTTCCAAAAATGTTTGATAACCACTGGGCTGTTTGAGCTCTCATATCACTTCCAGCTAGAAGATTCTAAGCTTTTATGATGAAGATACAGAGAAGTAAAATTTGACCAAACTTTGCAACAACTAGGACTGCCAAGCAATATAATGCCTTACCCTGGGTAACAATGAGCTATCCTTCATTGGGAGAAGAGATAGAAAGCTACTT
Source organism: Colobus angolensis palliatus (assembly GCF_000951035.1). Taxonomy (NCBI): domain Eukaryota; kingdom Metazoa; phylum Chordata; class Mammalia; order Primates; family Cercopithecidae; genus Colobus; species Colobus angolensis. The sequence continues at coordinate 2,790,435 of NW_012122932.1, forward strand.
ACAGGCAAGTGAGAGAAAATATCACTGTACTGGGGGGGACATTTAACCAGATCACTTCTGAAGCCCTCTCCATGTCTAAGAATCAACAATTCTGAATTTTTACAAGAGTTTTGAGTTAGCTATCAAGGAGCACAGTTTAGTGGTTAACAACAAAGGGATGTGGAAATTACTAGAATCCTGGCCCTGACATCACCAGTTGTGGGATCTTAGCCAAGTTACTTAATCTCTCTGAGTTACAGTTTTCCCATCAGTAAAATGAAGACAATAATATGTGCTCCATAGAGTAAATGACATGACCCGATGAGATGTCATATACAATGCACTGAGCTCAATGCCTGGCATATAAACTGATGCTCAATAAATGGTAGCTCCTAAGATAAGATGATGACGACTATAAAGATGGTGAAGTGTGAACCAAAAAGCCGAAGAATTCCTAAAGCAACTAGTTATTATATATGACAATCGTTCATATCTATATATGTGTCTGTGTATATATTCATACGTATGTGTGTGTACGTGTATGTACACATATACAGACACTCCTTTCCTTAAAGTCAGAAACTCAAAGCAGGCATTCCCAATTTACACATGGAGGAAGCAATTAAATTTTACCGGCCAGCGAAGAAAACTAAAGTCAGAAAAGGATATAAAGAACTTGAGCAGATGCCAAATGTATTTGTTTGTCAGGTTTATCAAAACATGAATTCGCTCATTTCTTTGAGAATCAAAAACTCTCCAAAAGCAATTCTAACTGTGACATCTTTCTAAGAATCTTGTTAAAAATAACCTGAAACAGGCATGGATATAAGAAAAGACAATTCAGAAACAATTTTTCGAAAAGTAGATTCTTGGCTCTTTGGTTGAATATCAGCAGAACGTACTCAGCTGTTTTTATAACCAGAGACATTCATTGGGTCTTCTTGCTCAGGGCTTGTAGATGACCTCACAGCACTTCCAGCAGTACAGCAGCTAGAACTCTTCATCATTCCTTTTCTCACAGCTTACCTATCCTTGCAGCTGAAGTGCTTTTCCTCCTCCTCCTGAACCTACTGCTCAGGAACAATCCTATTTCTCATCAGAGGGTTTTATGGTGATTTTGACACCACACCATTTCTCTTCACATCCTGTTCCGATAATGAACCAGAGTTCCAGAAATCAGAATCCTGTCCTACCAACCACTATTCCTGCCATTTTGCCTAATAAGATGGTGGTGATTATAAAAAGAATGTCATTTATCAATGACTTACTGTATTCCAGGTATAGGTACAGTATCTATCTCACACAAGTCTTGCAACAGTCTGATCAGGCAAGAACCACTTGTGCTCCCATTTTGCACAGGAAAAAACCAAGGCACCAAGAGGTTGAGTAACTAACGCAAGATCACACAGCTTCAAAGTGGCAGGACCAAAAATCAAACTGAGGCCCATCAAATACCAATCCCTGTGCTTTTAACTGTATCACTAAACCACTGCATCAGAAACCTGGTTCCTCCTACATTGCGATTCTGTCTTTTTCTTTCCAGAGCCTGAAGTCCTGATCCTAACTGTCTCTGTGTGAAAAAGGAAGTATCATAAAAAACTGAATGAGAAGATGTATCCTTAATTCCAGCCCAGAGCCCCTTCTTCTTGCAAATCTTTAAACAACAATTTGTTTCATATTAAAGCTTCAAAGAATGTGTGTGTGTGTGTGTGTGTGTGTATATATATATATATCCTGATCAGTAAATATATTCAATATTTTTTCCAAATGCAATCGCAGACATCAAATTAGCTGTTTACCACTGAGCATCTGCAGAGATATTTCTCCTCTGGAAATGTCTACATTTTCTACCAACTCCAGACTGCCAAAGATTCAGTAAAGGAAAGCAGAATGGCCCCCTAAAAGTGACAATATCATCTCTGACATCTTTCTTCTCACTAGTAATATTTCCAGAAGTTCTCCATCTTCAACCCAACAAAATGTAACACTGGCTGAAGTAGAGTTTGCTCTCCCCTACACTTAACTGCACTGTAGGATGATACTCATGATTTTATAACTCACAGAATCACCAAAAAGGGGCTGAGAACATGTTATTCCATCTATTCACCTCTTCCCCAGAAATGTTGACTAAAGATCATTTGGTTCTTCCAGTTACTGATATTCAGTCAGTCAACTTTTTTTTTTTTTTTTTTTTTTTAGACGGAGTCTTGCTCTGTCACCCAGGCTGGAGTGCAGTGGCCAGATCTTGGCTCACTGCAAGCTCCGCCTCCCGGGTTTACCCCATTCTCCTGCCTCAGCCTCCCGAGTAGCTGGGACTACAGGCGCCCGCCACCTCTTTTTTAGTAGAGACGGAGTTTCACCATGTTAGCCAGGATGGTCTCGATCTCCTGACCTCGTGATCCGCCCACCTCGGCCTCCCAAAGTGCTAGGATTACAGGCTTGAGCCACCACGCCCGGCCCAGTCAACACTTTTAATTGACTGATGGTCACCCAATTTTTTTCCTTCAGCTTTACTAGGAACCCTCTAGTAACGCAATCCATTCCATTTTGTGATGAAATACATATTCTTATAACCTCAATCCTTTGTTTCTTACCTCTCTCCCTCACATTATGCAGAAGAAGTTGAATTCCTGTTTCCTCTAACAGCCCTTTAAATATATATGACCTAAAGCCTCTTTGCTCTAAGTTCAGCATCCCCAGTTCCTTCTACTGCTATTTATATGTCATAAATTCTGTAAAGAAAATCATGGCATTTACCCTCTTCTGAACATACTCCAGCTTGTCAATTCCCAGTACAAGATGAAGCTTTTATCATTTCCATGGACCAGGTACCTGCACCATTGCACCATGGACTAAACACAGATTTACATGGGAATATGGTTTTCCAGTGGGTATCTCAGTGTGCTTTGGAGGAGATTTCTTCCTGAACAGCTGCTCTGACTAAATTGGGAGGTCTGTGTCCTCGCCAAGTACATGCTGTAAGAGAACAAGCTCCTAGAGCCTGCCTTGTGGAAAGGGTCTATCTGCAAGGTTACTGCTGGCACTCTAACCACAGAAGTTCAGGACCTTTCCTCCTAGAAACCATATCAGTTGCCTTCTACAGGGCTTCCTTTTTGGTCTTGCCTTAAGAATGTATGAGGATTAAAAGGAGCCAAATGGTGCAGGGGCTGAACCTCCTGGCATTGTTGAAAGACCTCTCCTGCTGTCCTTGGCAAGGAGGTTCTCTGTTGTAAAGCTCAGAAGACTGGTTTAAAGCAGGGTTTCTTAACCTCGGCACTATCTGGAAATCTGGGGCCAGATAATTCTTTGCTCTGGGGTGTTCCATGCATTGTTGGATGATTAGCAGTATCCCTAGCCTCAACCCACTACAACCCACTATACACTAATAGTATTCCCACGTTGTGACAACCAAAAATGCCTCCAGATATTGCCAAATGTTCCCTGGTAAAACGAGACATTTCCTGATAAAGAACCCACACGATCTCAGTGATCTAAGACATGCAGCTAGATCTAAACTTAAAGCATTATCTAATTCAACTTCCTCATTTTTATTGGTATTGGGAGAGATAATGACTTCATTATGATCACAAAGGGACTAGAAGACAGGCCTCCTGCTCTTTCCAGGACACCAGTGGTTGTCAACCCTGCTGCACACCCAAGCTCCTAAAATAAATGGACTTCTGGTTCCCAAGCAGACCAATTAAAATAGAATCTCTACAAATGAAGTTCAGGCTCAGTTACTGCTTAAGAGTCCCCCGTGGCTGTACTGTGCAGCCAGGGTTGAGGGCCAGGTCACCACATCACACTGCCTCTATTATTGACCTCAAATAAACTATGTTGGGCATTTCTGGAGCTGAGCGTTGCTTGGGGGCTTGCCCTCCAGGGTGGCATGCATAACCCCTCTTTATTGTGAGTGCTGATCTCTGAGGGCTGGTACACAAAACCCCGACACCCTGACAGTGGGTGCACCTGTGGAGTAAAAGGGGGAAAACACACTCACAGAATGTGCCCGACTTGTTTGACATGGCTGGTATATTTTATGCTGGGTCAAAGAAATGCCTACAGGTAATTTAAAATCCAGAAGGCATATTCAAAATAACAGCCCCAACTGTTCAGCACAGGGCATGATGTACCCAGGAAACAAGTCTTGTCTCATGTTGCTTAAACCATTATTTATAAACAGCGTGATTAATTTATTTCTGGCTTTTCTTCTAGTAGAGGAGCTCTACCTTCCTTGTTTCAGGAGCAGTGTCTAGAACATGGAGATTTTTATTGACTCATTTCTTAAGAAATTCTTATCAGGAAGCTGAGAAAATAACTGGAGACCTGGAGGAAGATGTTTTACCAAGATATGGATGATGCTATGGAAATACTTGTGATAACAATGTAGCAGTTTCCATTCACTGAATGCTTTCTGTGTAATAGGAACTGGCATATCCCTGAACAGATGTTATCATATTTAACCTTAACAAAAGTCCCATGAAATGGGTTCTAATATTATGTTCACTTTACAGATGAAGAAAAAAACTTGGAGATGTTTGGTCAAATGCTTAAGGTCATATTGATACTAAATGGTAGATCTCAGACAGGACTGAAACCCAGGTGGGTCAGATTCCAGCACCTGCAGCCATGACACTGTACTGGGTGGGATGGCCCTTTGATTACATACTAATGGTCACCTTCCACTAAGCCAGAAGCAGGAACTTTTCCTGAACACTAAGTCTCAATGGAGGGGATAATGTTTCAGCCTTAGCACATTAGCCTAGAAGTGGGCATCCTGGAGAGAAGCTTAGGCCAACCGATTAACACATTTCTGAAAAGCAGGTACATTTTGCAAACAGCACTAACTTTTCTAATCCTGAGTATTTGACGAGACCATTGGTGTTCTTTTGAAGTTTTTATTCTCACTATCTTCCTGGTGTGATCTCAAACAAGAACAGTGTTTTCTGAGAGATTACTTCATGTTGTGATGGGGACCAAGGCCGGCTTTGTGGGTATGTGACCAGTGCATATACAGAATTCCAGACCTAGGTTTAATGCTCTGCTGCCATCTTGAAATTCTTAATAACTTTATTCTTGAATTTGTGAATATTAGTAGAATGTGTATGTATCGAAAAGTGAAATAAAAGCTGTTGAGTTAGTTTTCTGCACTGTTCTGGTAAAAACAAAATACAAAAGTGTGTATGAACTACCTACCATGATTTGTATAATTTTGATGATTCCACATACAAGTTAAATGCTCTTTTATTTACATTTGAAATTGGCATTGAGCAATGTAAAAGTGAATGATAAATTGATTCATGTATCAATGATAAATGAATGATAAATTGGTGCTAATAATTTCAAAACTTTCTTTACTAGAACAAAGGTAATTAGCAAGTTAAAAAAAAAACACCAAGACAAGTTGGGAGGGAGTGAATGAACAGAAAAGAAAGGCTTTAAATTTTAGTACCTTTAAGAACACTTTTTCCTGCCTTTTGAACAAGTGGCTTGCATTTTTATTTTGCACTTGGCCAGCAAATTATGTAGTCTGCCCTGCTAGGGGTTAATGGAGACAAAGGAAGGTCATCCTCATCCATCTTTGATTTACCCAGATTAAGTCTGTTTTGGCTCAAAACAATGAGGTAAACGTTGAATACAATTGTAACCTCCAAAGTTCAAGGTAAAGGCCATAAGATGGCTTTTAAATGTCAAACAACTTTACAACATTAGTAGAAACCTCTGAGGATCCAAAATAAATCAACTCTAAATCATTTCGTCATGCATGGGTAAAAATCTTCCAATTCACAGAATGAAAACCTTTATTTAAAAGGGGAATTCTGAAGTGCTGAAGTCAAAATTTGACAAGTGGTTTCACAGTGAACAAACAACTATTTCAGTTATGGAATTAACACATATTTTTTAAAGTGGTGGAAACTTATTCTGACATACACAGTCCAGATGAACAATGAAGTATGATAAGAACATCTGTTTATCGAACAAATATATTAATTGAGCAATTTCCGCACCATGGGGAAATTTTAGGGAATAAAAGTGACATGGTACCTGCCCTCATAGACTGGCAGTCTGGCTGGAGAGGCAGATAATAAGCAAGTTAACAACAACAAAAAATATATTGTAAGTTATCATAGTTTTTATTTATAAAGGAAATAACAAGGGGCAGTAACCCAGATTTTTTTTTCTTCTGCTGTGTTTTGGGGGAAGCTCATTCTCTTTGCCTCTTACTCATTTTCACATTTTTTTCTATGTTTACATTTTTTCCTCTATTGATTTCATATAAAAATCTGAATACACTAATGTTGTACATGGAAATGTTAAAGATTTATATAGCACATCCAAATAGAACTGGTTGATCAGTTTCTGAGTGTTGGCTGATAACAAGAGTTAGTGAGTCTGAGAGAAAGTTGTATTGCCTCCTTCCAGAGAGAAGGCACATATAGCTCTGGAGCTGATTGGTCAAACAAAACTTTTTACAATCATGAGAATTTCCTACATTTACATCTAAGCCAATAGCCACTCACCACATGTGGCTAATGAACACTTAGAAGATAACTTGTGTGACTAAAAAGCTGAGTTTTTAGTTGTGTTTCATTTTGGTTAAATTAAAATTTAAATAGTCACGCATCGCTAGTGGTTAAGCTATTGGACAACACAGACCTAGAGATCTCAAGTCAATGGACAGCCTGTTTATCACAGAGATTGACAGTGGATAATGGAGGATGATAGCCAAGAACCAAGTTAGATAGGCAAGAAGTTCTTTGGAAAGCACTTGCAAAAGTTCTCAGACTTCTTAGGAATTGGGTAAGTGTCCTAGGTTTGAGTAAGATCTGAACCTGGAAACTGGGGAAAAATCTAAGCCTGGTGAGAGCAGAGAAACCCATCTCCAAAGCTAAACTTTGTATGCATTCTCTGCTGTGTTGCCTAATTTATAAATAGTCTGTTCTTAAAATTATCACTCTCATGTGGACAGAGATTTGTAGTTAGCAAAGCAATTTCACATCAATTATTTTGTTTTATTTTCACAAAGAACGAGTGAAATAGGAGGATGGGGATTATCTACCAAAGAAGCCAAAGCTGGAATCTTTAGCAGATTTTCTACAGGGAAATTCTCTGCTCTAAGGTTACAGTCAGCACCCTAGTCCCTTTCCTGCCCTCACTTATAAGAACTAATAGTCATGGAGACAGTTAAACAGAAGAGAGAGTAAGCCAGTAGAGTAGAGACAGAGCATTTATTTATCCCCTCGTCAAGTCCTACAATGTTCCAGGCACTTTACTAGGCCCTGAGGATACGACAGGCAGCAAGACTGACAAGGTCCTAGGTATTTATCCAATGGACAAAGAACCCCATAATCAAGTCCCCAAAGAACCTCAAATCAAATTAATATGACTTATTCCTACCACCTGCCACCTTGTCATGGTCACAAGACTGTCTCGTCATACCATGTCTCCTAAGTGGGGAGAGTTACTTGGCTTAAAGCATAACTTCTGCTAATTATACCAGTTAACTTAGATAAAGTTATCTTTTAAGAGATTCTGGCCCGGGCGTGGTGGCTCAAGCCTGTAATCCCAGCACTTTGGGAGGCTGAGGCAGGTGAATCATGAGGTCAGGAGTTTGAGACCAGCCTGGCCAACATGGTGAAACCCTGTCTCTACAAAAATACAAAAAATTAGCCGGGCGTGGTGCCTGGTGCCTGTAATCCCAGCTACTTGGGAGGCTGAGGCAGGGGAATCGCTTGAACTCAGGAGGCGGAGGTTGCAGTGAGCCGAGATTACGCCACTGCACTCCAGCCTGGGTGGCAGTGTGAGGCTCCGTCTCAAAAAAAAAAAAAAAGAAAAAGAAAAAAAGAAACAGATTTATAAGAACCTAAGAATTCTAATATGTGTCATAACTTGAAGCCCTGAATCACAATCAATGCCAGCACACCTTGGACCCTTCTGATCCACAAAAGTCTAGGACTGTGGCTCTAAACCTTTAATATGGCATAACAGCCATATTAGTAAAAATGTCATTTACAGGCCCTGCACTGATTCAATGAGTGGGACCCAGGAATCTGTGATTTTATTAAGCTACCAGATGATTCTAAGGTGAGTGGTCTGCTGATCATGCTTTGACTAAAAAATGACCAAGAAAAACAAAAATAAAAGTTGCAAATAAGGGAATATAATTGCACTTGCCAAATTTCCAACAGTAATATACACAGAAAGCACTAAAAGAAATTGGGATATTTATTCCAAAAAACAAAAGCCTCAGAAAGAACCTATGGCCAAATATGCATAAAGGGCTGTCCTAACGTAAGAGGTATAACCTGTTTTTCTCTTTCTCAAGGTAGAATGAGGGTTAGTGAGTAGAAGCCACAGGGATGGAAACGTCAACTCAATATTAGGAAAACCTTTCAAGCTCTGTGGCTGCCCAACCTTTGAGCAGGCTGCTCAGGTAGGAAGCTTCTTTCATTGCAGGAGTTCAAGCAGAGACTGGATGCCCATCACCAGTGATGACAAGGAAACTGTTGATTTGTTAGCAATTCCCTCAGCTCCTGATAAACCTTGTGCACACCTGCAGTGATGTCCACTGTACTGCAATACCTTGATTATGTATCCCTTGCTTCAGTGGTTCATGTTTATATCTGCTGCATGCTGCCTGGTGCATTAAGTGCTCAGTACATGGTTCCTGTGAATCAAACTTCAGAACCTGATAAATTGAGTTCCAGAATCTGCAAACCTGGAGTTCTGATGGGCTTCCTATAACCTCAAAAGCTAAATATGGGTTTTACAGTTGCCTCTTCTACTATCCACAATGAACCTTTAGCAATTTATCTGCTCTTCTTCAGTAAAATTTTAAAGTTTCTTTCAATAAAGGTCTTATACTTTTAAAAAACATTTTTTTTAAAGGAACTTTAGTTATTGCTTCTGTTTGTTTGCTTTTTGACGGGGTCTGGCCCTGTCACCTGAGCTGGAGTGGAGTGCAGTGGCAAAGTGGTATTTTTCTTAATTCACATTCTAATTGTTTTTTCTCATGAGTAGGAAAGTCACAGAGGATTGAGTGTTATCTCATATCATCCATCCTTATGAAATATCTTATTACTTTTCACAGTTTACAGTGGATTTTCCTGGAAGATGATTATACTAGATCATACAGATATTAATAAATAATGGTAGCTTTGCTCTCTTTTTCCAATTTTTATGTAGAATATTTCTTCTTTCCGTTCTTTGGATTTTGTATGTACAATGTTGACCACAAAAGATGATAAGACATCATTGTCTTATTCCTGGCTTTAGTAGAACGCAGCTAATGTTTTATCATTGGGTTATTTATTTTCTTCTCTGCCACTATGTTCAGTATGGGTTTCCTAGAGTGGGAAAAGTGATTTCCATAAGACTAAGACAGATATTGATGGGTGGGGAAAACACAGCTGCAGAACAAGATTAAGGATGAGACAAGGAGAAAGAGGCTGGCTCCAAATTCCCTGAGAATCTGAGTTTGCACACTTGATAAACCTCTTAGAATTCCACACACCGGCATTTTGCCTCTTTCTAATATATGCATGCAGACAAATTAAAATTGCCCCAAAATATTTATATGATAATAATTCATGTTTAGAAGCTATATTTAGAAGACTATGTAACCTATATGTCTAGACAAATGGTGTCATCATCCAATCAAATGCTTTCTTCACTTCTATTTTGATCATGGGTTGCATATTTCCAAAGACACTTGTCCAACAGAAAATAGTCAGACACAATTGCAGACATCTCTGCTACTGTGTACACTAGTTAGTACAATTTCAGTAACCAAAACCCTCTAAGAATGTCTTTCAAAAGCATATTTTATTTCAATCGGCAAATTTTATTTAATAATAAAATTGCCGATAAAATAAAATAAAATTATTTTATTAATTATAAAATAATAAAATAATTAAATTTATTTAATTAAATAAATTAAATTAAATTGTATACTCTAAAGCAGTGTGAATGTCATGAGAAATAGTGCTATAAACAGACCACTGCCATCCAGCAGAAGTGGAGAAGAACAAGTGCCCAAGTTGAAGAAATGTGAAAAAGGTATGTTCTGAAAACCACAGGAAGAAGAGTTTGATCCCAATCCTGAGATGAACTTTTTTAAAATTGATTTTTTATTTGAATAGTCAATGGGTACCCAAAGATAGAAGTCAACAAGTGGTTAATAAGAATAGGCCCATCTGATCTAAGCTTACTTCCTTTTAAAAAACGTGAGTATGAAAATGCCTTCATTTGAAAAAGTTATTAGTCTTCCATGGTTTGTAGGCAAACTAGAGAAATATGAACAAAATGGTAGAGTTGATAGATTAAAAAATGACTCATCAACTTTATCCAAAAGGTCAAGGTTATCATGGAAAGTTGTAATCTTAACTCTGACTCTAAGTGGCAGGACAAGGCTGAGTTTTGAAGTCAGAAAGAGTTAGGTCTGACTTCCAGCTTCATTGTTTACTACTTGTGTGACTTTGGGCATGCTACTTACTCTAACACTAAATTTTCTCATCTTTAAAATGACAAGGATACTAATACCTTACCTCTTTGAGTCATAAAAATTAGATGCAAATGATGGATTTAGGGCTCTCAAATATAGTAACAAACATTCTTTTCTGGAATAATGTTAGGTTTCATAATCATAATCATTATTATTAATAAAATGGAGGGAGGTCTCTAGTGACCTGTCCAGTACTTTTTAAATGTTTGCCTTGGGTGAGGAAAATGAAAGCATGCTTATAAAATTCTAAATTTCATACATGCAGCTAGAAATTTATTTATCTTACAATTTTATGACTTATATTTTGCCCCTATGGTTGAATTTTACGGTTATTTTTATTTAGCTCCAACTCTTCAATACCAGCTGATTGGTTTCTTTTTAAATCCTTAAGCCTGCCCTCTAATATGTTAGTTCTCCCTCAGAGCCACAGAAAAGTGTCTTGATTTAGTAACATGATACAAGATTATTCCATTTATGGAGATAGAGATGACTCAGAAAACTTGTGGTTGGAGGGTGAGATAGTTTGGATGTTCATCCCCTTCAAATCTCATGTTGAAATGTAATCCCCAGAGTTGGAAGTTGGGCCTAATGGGAGGTGTCTGGGTTATAGGGGTGGAAGTCACATGAATGATTTGGTGCCCTCCTCACAGTAATGAGTGAATTGTTACTCTATTAGTTATCGTGAGATCTGGTTGTTAAAAAGAGTCTAGCACCTCATTCCTCTCTTTCTCTCTCTTGCTCCCTGTCTTGCCATGAGACATGTATGAACCCCCTTCATCTTCTGCCATGAGTAAAAGCTTCCTGAGGCTTCACCAGAAGCTGAGCCAATGCTAATGCCATGTTTGTACAGCCTGTAGAGCCATTAGAAAAATAAACCTCTTTTCCTTATAAATTACTCAGCCTCAAGTATTCATTTATAGCAACACAAAATGGGCCAATACAGGGGGTAAGAGTATAGAGCTAATAATTCTGTTTTGGTTGCATTACATTTAAGATTTCTAAGAGATACCTATATGGGGTTGTCAAGAAAGCAAATTGGATCTCTTCTCTGGATCTCAGAGGAGTGCTATGTCCTGGAGATATTGATCAAAGATAGAACTGACAGCATGAAGATTGTATGTAAAGTTATAGATAGTGAATATATAAAGTAAGAGGATAGTCTGAGAAAAGTATCACTAGCCAAGTCCTGAAGAACTCCAACAGTTTGAGGCCAGAGAGAGAGAAAGAGCCTCTAAAAGAGACTGGAAAAAAGTTGCTGGTGAGTTAGCAGGAAAACCAGGAAAGTATGGTATTAAGGAAAATTAATGTAGGAAGTATTTTAAGAAGGAAGCTAGGCCAACTCTAAGAGGTCAAGTAAGAATACCTTTGCAAAATTTGAAACTTCTGTAAGTCAAAAGTTAACCAAAGTTAAAAAGTAAGCAGGAGATGGGGAGATGTATTTGCCAATTCTATGATACAGGATGAATATACAGAATATAACAAAGAACATCCAGAAATTTATAAGAAAAATACAGCAAAGCTGTCACAAAAAGGGCCAAACACATAAAGATGCAGTTTATATAAGAATACATATAAATAGTACATAACTAATTTAAAAGAGGTTCAATCTGACAAATCACTGGGTAATGCAGATTAAATGATATGGCAATTATGTTTTCACCAACCTAATATTTTTTAATCAAGCAAATATTAAAGATTGATAATATTCAACTTTGGTAAGGAGAAGGAGTAGAGGATACTCAGTACTTTCACACTTGTAGATGAGAATGCAAATTGTTACAGTGTGCTAGGGTGCCAATATTATTGTAAACGTAAAAATTTTAAATGAGCATACCTGTCAATACAGTAATTTCGTTTTTGGTAGCTATCTGAAAGAAATTCTGGCACATGCATCAAGAAATGTGTTCAAGAACATTAAAAACAGTACAACTTGCAATGACAAATAATTGGAAATACTTACATGCCCACTAAGAGCAAATAATTAAATACATTTTAATATGTATTTTTAGTACAGAAGATTATAGAACAGCTAAAACAAATCAGTTAGAGCTATATTTTCCCTGGGGAAATGTATTGTTACATTTCCCTTCAAAATGTATTGTTAAAGGATAAAAAACAAGATGTAGAAAAGTACATATAAAATAATCCTATTTACATAAAGTGAGAAAGAGTTATGATATTTCTATGGTTTTTGTGAGTGTTTGTAAATACATTGAAACGATCAGCAGACTAATGTTAACTATTGTCTCTGAGAATAAGGATTAGCAGGATAAAAGCTGATACTTAGTTTCATTGTTTCGGTTTTATATTTCTTGAATTCATCTGAATTTGCTGATGATCTACTTGTGGGATTTTTAAGAAAAATGCAAAAATTGTCTCAGTTCTGTTAAGCTAGAACAATTGATCAGAAGAATTAATTTTATAATGTGTTAATTTATCAAGAGTTTAAGTTCCTATTACATATCAGACAATATGAAGAGTATTTGCTATATAGCAGTGAATGAAATAGGCAGAATTCCTGTCCTTTGTAAGATTTACCCTCTAGCGGATGCAGGTTTCAACTATTCTGTATAGGCTACCCTTACTCTTATAAGATTCTCCACTTCTGCAGTAAAACATCACAGATCAACTTCCTGCACTTTTCATGACCTCATGAAGAAATTTATGGAAGAATGTAATCCCAGCACTTTGGGAGGCCAAAGCAGGCGGATCACGAGGTCAGGAGATCGAGGCCATCCTGGCTAACATGGTGAAACCCCGTCTCTACTAAAAATACAAAGAAATTAGCCAGGCGTGGTGGCGGGCGCCTGTAGTCCCAGCTACTCGGGAGGCTGAGGCAGGAGGATAGCGTGAACTGGAGAGGTGGAGCTTGGAGTGATCTGAGATCGCTCCACTGCACTCCAGCCTGGGCGACAGAGCGAGACTCCGCCTCAAAGAAAAAAAAAAAGAAATTTGTGGAAGAAAATATGGAGTGTACATCCATATGCCATCTCTAAATTCTCTCTTTGCTTTACAGTCATCCTGCAGATTACCAGACACAGGAGAATTTTAACAATACATCTTATTTAGTAAAATAGGCTTTCTTGGGCTGCCCTAGAAACTCCCAAATTCTCTATGAAAAAAACCATCAACTACTGAACAACTGACCTAACAAATGTATTACCAGAGCGTACACTGTTTGTAAGTTGTCAACAGCCTGTACTTAGGCAACTGCTAGCTTAAATAGCTAAAACTATTTGGCACCCACACAGAAGTTCTTGTACACACACTTTACGGTTGAATTCTTTCTATGACACTCATGAAGGCATAATAATTAAGGGAGAATGTCAGTTTCTAGGTGTATCCTTTGGGGCCTTTCCACCAGCTGAAACCACAACACCATGCTAGGCTTTAGCTACAAATCTGCCTACACTTGTAGCAAAAATTGGAATTCTTGCTCTGAGCAGCCTCTGAGGCACAGCGTTTATATTTTATAGCAATTCTTATTTTTCTTTTCTTCTTTTCTTACACAGGCAAATGAAAATATCCCCCAATATTCAGCTGCCAGAACAGCTCAATACTAATCATCATCAGAAAAATTAAATGCTTGTCTCAAAGAAGGAATTACTCCTTAGAAATTCCTGTACATCTCAGGGCAAAGAAAAAAATGTCATTGGCAATCCAATTTTGCTACAGATGAATGTACTTATCACACATAGCTTTGCATAGCTGAGAACAATTCTAGCTCAGGGTGACCAGAAAAGTCTCAGGGTTTAGAAAGAGGTACCATAACTAGACACTGAACATTCACCTCCAAAGTCACTCCCACCTCCATCCACCTATGTGACCTTGGGGAAAAAAATCACTGGACCTGTCCATATTCTCTTATATTTCATTTCCTTCCTTGCACTGTTCTATCTGCCTGAATCGGCTTCCCTGCCTTTTCCTCCATGTCTCAAATTCTTAGGAAATACTGTTCTGTGTTCTGTGAAGCCTTCCCTGAGCTTCTTAAGCCAAATCAGCTTCCTTTCCTTTCTACCCCAATTCTAGATCACCCATACGTCCGTTATATCTCATGGTATTACTGTTGTATATTTATGATGGTATGCATTTTAGTTTATCATGTTATTTATGGCCATTTTAGGTTTTCAGGCACTATGTTATTACTATTCGTCCTCATATTAATAAAATTTTTAATACCATTGTGAGTGCTTACTGTACGTCATGCCCTATATGAATATATTATCTCTACTTATCACAAAACCCACATGAGATGAGAATTAACATTATCACAATTTTTTAAAGGTCAGGAAAGTAAAACCATGAAAGACTATGCAGATGGCTAGTAGGAGCACTGAGAGTCAAGACAAAACCTATCTTACTTTAAAATCCATGCTTTTAACCACTACTCTAAAGTATCACCTTTAAATAATAATAGATAATATTTACTAAAGACTTGTTAAGTGTCAGGCTCTGTACCATGCACTCCACATACACTAGCTAATTTGATTCTCATAAAAACTCTCGGATGTAGATATAGTGATTATTATCTTAAGTTTTTAAAAATGAAATTGAAGTTAATAATGTTTAAATGGCCTGCCCACGGTCACAGAACTCTGGGAACTTGATTCGAATTCAAGTCTGTCTCCCTCCAGAGCCTGAGGTCTTAACCACTACTGTATTCCATGACCAGAGAGTAGAAGCTTTTATAATCTTGGCAAACTCTATGCAGTTTTCAGGGATAACCCCTCTGGAAACAGAAAACTGGAGCATTACCCCTTCTGAGTAATATAAATCAACCAAATTGATGAACTCCCATAGTATACTCACCTTAGTACATGTGTGGATCCGTTAATGGTTGTGGTTGAACAAGGGACAGTCTGGCCCAGAATGGAAGGTCTTCGGTAGCGCTCATCATCACAGCAGAGGATGATGAGGAAGGCACGTCTAAAAGACTTATTCAAGAAGGCATAGAGAAAAGGGTTCAACCCGGAATTGATATAACCGAGCCAGAGGAAAGCGGTCCACACCTGCCCAGGGACACTGTAGTCTATGAAAGGATCCACGATATTGGTGACAAAGAATGGTGCCCAGCAGAGGCAGAAGCAGCCCATGATGATGCACAGGGTCTTGGCTGCTTTGGTCTCTGTCCTCATGCGGTGAGTGCTATGCTGGTCTGCCGACTGAGGCCTGCTCTCAGAGGAGGCTCCTGCCCGTTGTAACATCTGGATCTGGTGGGCATGCTCTTTAGCTGTGACATAGATGCGGTAATAGGCCAGTACCATGAGGAGAAATGGGATGTAGAAGGCCACCACAGAGCAGGTGATGGCGTAGGGCTTGTTGACCATGAAGACACAGTACGTAGAGTTAGAGTTCTGGTTGAACTTCCTCTTTTCTATCTGAGAGTTGGAGGGAGAGAGGAAATGAGGAAAGGAGGTAAAAAAGAAAGAAAAAGTGAAAAAGAAGTGGGAAAAATGGGGAAGAGTGTAAGAAAAGAAAAAGGGAAAATAAGAAAATGGAGGATTGGAAGATAAAAAGAAGGGGAAGAGAACAGGGAAAGAAAATGGGAGAATAAAGGAGTAAAGGGGAAAGGAAAGGAAGAAGAAAATTTATCAGCAGAGCTTTGGTTTTCTTATACGCCTACAACACAAAGAACCTCGATGACAGAAAGAAGAGAAATAAAATAGAGACAGAATCATTTATTACATTTACCCAACCAGTAGTGAAATTCTGCCTCTATTCTCCCTTCCCTGTCTTCTTGCACATAACAGACCAGTGTCTCTTAACGGGATGCCTGTAGATCAGTAACATTAGAGTCACCCGCAGTATATATTATAAGTGCAGATTCCTGTCCATTCCCTACTGCCACCCCTCCACTTTCATCCCTGGAAGATCTACTGATTCTAAATCTTTGGGCAATGAAGCTCAGATATATGCATTTTAAGCAAGTTTTTTCCAATAATTCTAAAGCTCGTTAATATTTGAGAACCATTGCTCTATACCATCATAAACTTAGCTCTCTGGGGGAATGCCATGGGGCACTTTTCTGGAGTCATTTTTCTACTTATTGAATTCCCTGATGAAGGTTTGTCTCATTTAGATAACACAGAGTAACAGCCTGTGTTATAGTGTAACAGCCTGTGTTTTAGTGTAATAGCCAAGAGGGGCCTTAGGGTTTGGGGGAAAGGAAGGGTAGATATTTTAATGGGAGAAAAGAATATAAAGATTGGATAGGGCAAGGTCATGAGGGACTTTGGAACCCAACCAGAGTGAGAACCTAGACAACACTCAATGCTTCAACTTACTCTCCTCCCAGTCTCTCCTGAACCCACTTCATTTAGGTGTTCACCCTAATCACTCCATTGAAAATGCTCTGGTCAAGGCTATCAATGACCTCTATGTTGCCATTCCTCCTTTTAAATGAGCCATCTACACCTTTGACATAGCTGAATCCTCCATCCTTCTTCTTTTTTCGAATATTTTATTGAACCAAAATACATATAAAGTACATAAAGTATATATACACGTGAATCAATTATTACATAGTAAATATGACTGTGTAATTCTTGTTCAAATCAAACTATAGAATATTATCGACAACCCAGCAGCCTCCCAAATGCCTTCTCCTTGTCATTAATATGCCCAAACACAGCCACTAATCTTTATCATCATAATGTAATTTTATTTGTTTTCCAACTAAGTATCAAGATAATAAAACACACAATCTGTATCTTCTTTAACTTGTATCACTTACATTATTACATGTACAAGCAATTTATTCTTTTTCATTGTTGTATACTATTGCATTATAGGAATAAACTACAATATTACATATTCCAATATTGACAGACATTTGAGTCATTTTTGGGTTTGTGCTATTTTGCATAAAACTGTTAGGAATATTCTTGTACAAGCTTGTGTGTGTGTGTGTGTGTGTGTGTGTGTGTGTGTGTGTGTGTGTATTTTCATCTGTCTTAGGTATATACCCAGGACTGAAATTGCTGCATCATAGTTTGGGTATATACAGCCAAATGGCTCCCAAAGGGACTGTATCAATTTATATTCCCACCATGAGAGCTGGAGAGTTCCAGTTACTCCACATGCTCACCAACATTTGAAATTTATTGTCAGTATGTAGTGGTATCTTGTTGTGGATTTGTTGGTGATGTTGGTAAAGTTTATTTGATTACATTAGTAAAATACTCCATGTGTTTTTGACTCTTTCCATTGGTTTAGATTAGGATTTGTCTTATGTTTTGTTACTGAAAAGTGTCCTGGGCATACACATCCACATAATTATAGTGCATTGACATCATTTCTTTTGGAAAGCATGTGAGACTGAGTTTCTGCATCTGTTTCATGATTAGCACTCTGGTTCCTTCAATGGGACGAGAGCACTGCCTTCATAATGTTAAAATATTGCCTACATCTTGTCAGTCCCAATTCTTGCAGCTGTATCTTCAGTTTCAATCCGAGTAAGTTGCCTCAAATTCTCAGTGTGCCCTGTTCTCTGCAGCTTTGTTCCCTGTTTACTATGTCCTGGCTATTTCTTTGTAATTTTAAATTAAATAAAATAAACTTGAATCAAATTTAAGTTCATCACAACCCTTCAGTTTCTTATTGCAGTTTTACTGTGCATTTCCTGAGAACTAATAATGTTAATCACTGTTTTGCCCTTTCGATATCCTCTCTTTTGAATTGATTTTTCAGGTATTTTCTCATTTTAAAAATTAACTTGTGACTCTCTTTCTTATTGATTTTTAATATAATAGTTCTTTTATATTCTAGATGTCCTTTGTCAGATTTATGTGTTGCAAATATATCACTCTGTGGCATGGCTTTTCACTGTAGTATCTTGTGATAGAAAGAAGTTCTGAAAGAACCTATACTTTTGGTTAGTACTTTCTGTATCTTGTTTCTGAAATCTTTGTTTACTCCTACGTATAAAGATACTGGCCAGGCATGGTGGCTTACACCTGTAATCCCAGCACCTTGCGAGGCTGAGGTAGGCAAATCACTTGAGGTCAGGAGTTTAAGACCAGCCTGGCCAACAAGGCAAAACACTATCTCTATTAAAAATACAAAAATTAGCCAGGCGTGGTGGGGTGGCTGAGGTCCTAGAATCGCTTGAACCCAGGAGGCAGAGGTTGCAGTGAGCTGAGATCACACCTGGGTGACAGAGTAAGGCTCGGTCTCAAAGATATTGTCAAGAGATGTAAAGACATTCTTTTACATGATCACTTAGCATATCATTATTGTGTTAATTTTTATGTCTTTTTTTTTTTTTTTTTTTTTAACAGGGTCTTGCTCTGTTGCCCAGGCTGGAGTGCAGTCATGGTCACTACAACCTCTGACTCTCAGGCTCTAGCAGTTCTCCCACCTCAGCTTCCCTAGTAGCTGGGACTACAGGTGTGGGCCACCATGCCCAGTTAATTTTAAAATATTTTTTGTAAAGACGGGGTTTCACTGTGTTGCTCAGACTGGTCTCAAACTCTAGGCTCAAGCTATCAGCCAGTCTCAGCAGCCCAAAATGCTGGGATTACAGGCATGAGCCACTGTGCCCAACCAGTTTTATGGTTAATTCTTCTACCTACCTGAAATTATTTTTTCTGTATGATATGATATACAAGATATGGATATTCAATTGACCCCTGCAGCATGTATTGAATGGATTATCTTTTCCTAGTTGCACTGTGGTGTAACCTTGGTCACAAATCAGGGGACTGTATATGCATATGGCTCCATGTTTGGATTTCCTATTTGTTCTCTTGGGTTGTCTCTCTCTGCACATACTGTTTTAACTTCTATAACTTCTTAGACATCTGGTTATAAAAGTCTTTGAACTGTGGTTTCTTTTCTTGAAGACTCTTGGATAATCTTTTATCTCAGTATTTCCATAGAAAATTTAAATTAATGTCTCAGTTTCTGTAAAAATCTTCTAGAATTTTGATTGGAGTGAGAGTAAAATGATCAAGGGAAACTGACATCTTTACAATGTTAAGTCTTCGAATTAACTAACATGGTAATTCCTTCCCTTTGTCTTTTTAAGTATATTTCAATAATACTTTTTAATTTTATAATTTTCTTTGTGTCTTACACATATTTTGCTAGTTTGTTTCTAAGTATTTTATGTTTTTATTCTACTGTAAATGGTACCATGTTAAAATTCTTGTTCCTAATTGTTGCTAATAGGCAGAACTTGGTGAGGCTTTTTATTGTAAGCTGGCTGTGTATTCAGCAACTTTGCTAAGTTAGATATCAACTAATATTTCATCTTTACATCCTTTTGAATTTTCTCCAGGAAATACTCATATGATCTGCAAATAATGGCAGTTACAATTTTTTCTCTTTCCAGTCCTAATATCACTTGCTCTTGCTTTATTGAGCTTGATAGGACCGCCCATCTGATTTCGAATAAAACTGAGGGTAGTTGACACCTTGTTGCACTCCCAGTTTTAGGGGATGCACCTTCAATAATTTACTAAGTATGATATTTGCTATAAATTGTATGTCAACAGCCTCTACTTGATTAAGGAAATTACCTTCTATTCTTGGTTTGATGAGATTTTTAAAAAATCATGAATGGGTATTGAATTTTGTCAAAGCATTTTTGGCAGTAACAAAATGAACATGTGGGTTTTCTCCCCTTTCTTTTACTGATGCAATGAATTACATTGATTGCATTACAATTCCTGGAATAAGTCATATTTATACTGGACCCTGTGACACACTAGTATTTTTCTTAAGGATTGAAGGACTTTTCCACCAACTGTGAACACTGCCTGCTGACAGGTCTTAGTCATCAACCTCTAGAAATAGCTCTTGACTGAAGACAGCTGCTTAACCCAATGTCACTTACCCTTCTTGGGATCCATCTGCATCCAGTGTGAATATATATATGCATGAAGATATGAAGAATATACACCTATATGATATACTCACAAACATGCTATTTTATTCCTGTACATATTCAGCATCTTGTTTTATAGACTATTATAAGGTTTTCATGTATCATCCTCTTGAATTCATATTTTTTGTCATCATAAAATATTTCTACATCAAGAAATATTACTTTCTTTAAATTTTATTCTATCACTTATAACAGTAGAGTAACACCAGCTTTCTTTGAATTATCGCTTGCATAGTGTATGTATTTCTATTATTTTATTTTCAATTTTTCTGTCACTTTATTTTTAATGGTGCTCTCTTAAAAGCAGCATATATTTGTATTTTGTTTTGATGCAGTCTGACAACCTTGTCTTTTAGCATCTATTCTTTAAATAAATTAATATTTAATACAATTACAAATTCATTTAGGTTTGTCTATGATCTTACTGTTACCTATTAACCTTTTCTGTTTCTTCTTTCCTTGTTTCCATATTTATTGCTTATTTTCAGAATAATACCTGTTTATATTAACATATTACCTCTCATTCTATTAGCTTATTGGATATATAATCTTTTATTATCTTTATTTTAGGGGTTACAACTCATTACAGTCTATTTCATACATTTGCCATTTCCTTGGCAATGCAAAGATCCCAAACAGTCCATCTCCATTTACCTGCCCCACACCTGCCTTTTATGCTATTGTTTTCATGCATTTTAATCCTACATATATTTGAAGACCCACAAGACATTAGTGTTATTGTTATTTCAATAGTCAATGTTCTCTTACACTATCCACATATTTGTCATTTCCAGTGCTCTGCACTCTGTCCTGTGTTATGGTGCTTCCGTCTGGGATTATTTTCTTTTTGACTGAAAAATTCTCATTTTAGTCACAGTATAAAACCTGGTGTGGAAAAATTCCCTTCGTTTTTGTTTGCCTGAAAATCATCTTGTCTTAATATCATCTTAATTTTTAAAGCATATTTTCATTGGGTATGGAATTTTAAGTTGTAGATTTTCACCAAGTCATTCCATTGTCTTCTCACTTCTTTCATTTTATTACATGGTCAGCTGTAAGTCTTATTTTCCCTGTTAAATTTAATTTATCATTTTTCTCTAATTACTTTTGAGATTTATCAACTTGTCTTTGATTTTCAACAATTTTTAAAAAGAATTTTCTAGATATAGTTTTCTTCTTTATTTAACCTCCTGGGGGTTTGTGGAGTTTCTTGAATCTGTGACTGATGGCTTTTATCTTTTTGGAAAATTCTTAGGCACTATTTCTACTAATATTAAATCTACCCATTCTCTCTCTCTTCAAATAGAATACTAATTATATGGATGTTAGAACTTTTCTGTATTTTTTATATATATATGTGTAACATATATATACACACATACATAAAAGTATGTATATGGGCACACACGTATGTTCTGATATGATACATATATACATATATATCAGAATGGTCTGTAATAAAATTTTATCCATTTATCTCTATGTGCTTCAATCAATATTTTATTACAAGGTTATGGTGTAACATCCTCTTGAATTGATATTTTTATCATTATGAAAAATGATACCATCTAAATTCCAGTTTACTACAGGTGTTCTCAGATATGTCAAATCTACCATTAAATTTATCATTATACTTATTTATTTCAGTGTATTTATTAGTTGCAGTATTTCCATTCAATTCCCCCATCCTTTTTTTTTTTTTTTTTTCTTTGAGACTGGGTCTTGCTCTGTCACCCAGGCTGGAGTGCAATGGCACAATCTCGGCTCACTGCAACCTCTGCCTCATGGGTTCAAGCAATTCTTCTGCCTCAGTGTCCTGAGTACCTGGGACTAAAGGTGCATTCCACCATGCCCAGCTAATTTTTGTATTATTAGTAGAGATGGGGTTTCACCATATTGGCCAGGCTGGTCTTGAACTCCTGACCCTGTGATCTGCCCGCCTCAGCCTCCCAAAGTGCTGGGATTACAGGTATGAGCCACCATACCCGGCCAAAAATTCCCCCTTTTTTTTTTTTTTTTTTTTGGTAGATGCTCCTTGTCTAATTACTCCATTATCTAGATTGCCTATGAGACTGTTTCCATTGTCTTTCTATGTTTGTGGTTTTTGGCCATTTAGTCTTGCTTCCTACAAGGTCTGGTGACTTAATTAAAGGACAGACATTATGTATAAAAAAAGTACAGGTACTCTGGATGGTAGTAGCTTTCCCACAACTTGATGTATCCTGGGACCAATTTTAAAGCAAGTGCCTTACAACTTCTTTATGGAATATATATCCCTGCTAATGAATCCAGACTATAGATTTTGATCTTCATTATAAGTTTAGTATGTCAAAGCTGGAAGACTCTTAAAGATTAGTATCTAGACAGAGACATGGTTAATTTTATGTGTTAACTTGACCAGGCATAGGGTACCTACACATTTAGTCAAGCATTATTCTGGGTGTGTCTATGAGGAAATTTTTGGATGAGATTAACTTTTGAATTGGTAGACTGCCAATCACCAGTCACCTGCCACCAGTGCAGGTGAACCTCATGCAATCCACTGAAGGCTTGAATAGCAGGGAACTCATGCTGCCTTACTGCCTTCAAGCTGTGATATCAGTGTTTTCCTGCCTTTGGACTCAAATTAAAACATTGGCTCTGCTGGGGCTCTAGTGTCCTTGCATTTGGACAGGAACTATACTATCAGCTCTCCTGGGACTCTAGCTTGCTGACTGCAGATCTTGGTACTGGTAAACCTCCATAATCACATGAGCCAATTCCTTACAGTATCTCTCTGTTTCTCTCTCTCTCTCTCTCTACACACACACACACAAACACACACACACACAGACACACACACCCACCCATTAGTTATGTTTATCTGGAGAACCCATACACAGGGATTGGAATAATGCCTGGCAGATGTTGCATGGCCTCCTAGATCCCTGGTAGACCTTCTTCTCCATTGAGAACGAATGGATCTTCTCATCACACTGCTTCATCAAGTAAGATAGTTCAGAGCTGGGCTTAGGGCTTAGTTCTCTCACCTTCTAGCCTGGAGGTCTCTTCATTCCCCAGCAGCCTCTACCCACATGATATATTTTCTTTAGGTCCATGTCAGCTGATATGGTTTGGCTGTGTCCCCACCCAAATCTCATCTTGAATTGTAGCTCCCATAATTCTTACTTGTTGTGGGAGGGACATGGTGGGAGATAATTGAATTAGGGGGTGGTTTCCCCCATACTTTTCTCGTGGTAGTGAATACATCTCACGAGATCTGATGGTTTTATAATAGGAAACCCCCTTTGCTTGGCTCTCATTCTGTCTCCTCTGCAGCCGTGTTAAATGTGCCTTTTGCCTTCCACCGTGATTGTGAGGCTTCCCCCGGCATGTGGAACTGTGGGTCCATTAAGCCTCTTTTTCTTTATAAATGACTGAATCTGGGGTTTGTCTTTATCAGCAGTGTAAAAATGGACTAGTACATCAGCCTTATAGACTCTCCACATAAAATGGAATAAAGACCTTTTGGGGCAAATGACATGCCTCAAGCCCTGGAGTCTAAGCTTGGAATACTTGTCCAGTTATTTACAAGCTGTGTGACATTGGCCATGTTACTTAACCCTAACCTACATAAGCTTGTGAGCCTGGGTTTTCTCATCTGAGAAATGGGGGAAATAACTATACTTTCCACACAAGGAGGTTTTCAAGATTGTATATAAAGTATTTAGCATACTCTGGCATACAGCTATGTTAAAGAAAAAATTATTCATGACATTTGTTAAAGCAGTAAAGCAGACTTTATTCAGGACTATCAACATAGGTTATAGTGACTACTGTGATGGGGTTTTGTAGTAGAAGAGAGAGATTGAAATAGAACAAGGGAAAGTGGAAATTTATGGTGAGTGGAAATATGGTGAGTGGGGGTCAGTGGATGGAAAATTACCAATAGGAAACATCAGGAGTAAGAGAGGATTCTGGCTAAACAAACCTAGCAGGGCTCTTGCTGAAGACAGGCCAAGGTGATCATAAACCACCTGGGAGATGGTGGAGGATGAAGAACCCAATCAAATATCGAGGGTGAGGGATTCTGGCTAAACCAACTTAGCAAGATTCTTGTGAAAATTGGGCTATGTAAAAACACACATAGAAGTCCAAAAGTCAAGACCCAGATGGGACAAGGATTCAGAAAAGTCTGACTAAAGTTGGGTTAAGGAGAGGATTTTTGTCAGTATGCATTCAAAAGTGTGAGCTTTTTTTTTTTTAAATTAAATTATCACCCAAACCACTATCAGATTCTTAGAATACTCAATCTAATATTATTTATTTATTTAGGAATCCCATGCAAAGTTGATCAGACAGTAAACCAGTGGAGTCTGTGTGGATACTCACCAAATCAATTATGCCAATGTTATTCCAGCCTTGCATTATAGGGAGAAAAGAAATAAACGTGGGGATGACCCAGCAGCCTCCCAGCATTAATGCAATGCGCAGAGGGGTCATCTTGTTCCTATAGACCAAAGGCTGGCAGCAGATGGCGTAATACCTGGAGAGAGAATAGAGGGCAGAGCATAGGAATGGGCAAGGAGGAATGGGAGGGAGAGAGGAGAATATATGAGAGAGAAGAGGGGAGGAAGAGGGGATGGAGCAAGGGATAGAGAAGAGCAAACATTGAGGAGACGAGTTGAAGGGAAAGTAGAGAATAAAATAAGGAAAGAAGAAAAGAAAGAATAAAGGGTAAAAAGAGGAGAGCAAGTGGCAGACGAAGAGAAAAAGAAGGAAGAGAAAAGGGAGAAAAGAACAGAGGAAAGGAAAAGTGATTATATGATACAATACTATATACTGACCTGTGAGTTTCTGTTAATAATAATATCAATATATGCTTTGGATCACATCTGAGAATCATTGCCTATAGTTGGCCCCACAGTCATCTCCATCTCCCAATATCTGGAGGAGCTCCACACACACCGGAAGGTCTTTTCTATCTCTGGCACTGTTCAACACTATCTCGATGCCTGTGCATTGAGGAGCTTCTGCCCAGCCCTCTGGGACGCAGTGTCCAGGCAACTGTAATCTATTTGAGTAGAACTTGAGGTGACCCAGGCATCCTCTACATCTGGGCTCTAACCACTGTATCTCAGATTTGTCCCCTTACCCTTGATCACCTGCCTACATGGAAGTGGAGCTCTAAGTCAGTGATTTTTTTTTTTTTAAATTGTGGTTCAAGGATTCCCTTCCATCCCCTCATCACTGCCACGCTGAATCAAACTCACCTGAGGAAGTCTTTTTAAAATGCAG
Organism: Colobus angolensis palliatus; assembly: GCF_000951035.1. Classification (NCBI taxonomy): domain Eukaryota; kingdom Metazoa; phylum Chordata; class Mammalia; order Primates; family Cercopithecidae; genus Colobus; species Colobus angolensis. The sequence goes on from NW_012122932.1 coordinate 2,816,084, forward strand.
ATCCCAAGGATCTCCTGAATCAGAGTCTGTTGGTGAACAACCTGGAGCTTGCATGTTGACAAGTGTGAGTTATTACTGCTCTTTGCTAAGGATACTAAGTTTCCCCTTCCAAATGTGTACACTTCTTGGCCTCCTTATGGCTGGGTAGGACCAAGTGACTGGTCCTCACCAATGAATCATGAACAGAACTGACATGCATCACGTTTGGGACAAATATTTAACTGTTTCTGGGATACTAAGAATGTAAAATTTTGAATATTTCCTGCTCCATCATTTCCTATCTACTGGATGAGACCACCCCACTTTCATTTATTAGGGTCTGACCTCTCTCATGGGACTCACTGCTCACTCTCTTTTGATTCCATGTTCTGCCTATGATACTAGCTTTCTTCCTGCCTCCAGACAGAGGTACAACCTGCCCATTCAACAGTCTGGCCTCTAACTTCTAGACCATTCCTGCATGTTATTCTGGCCTTGGAGATCACCTCTTCCATGCCCAGGCATGGCATGGAATTTCACAACAGGCAGAATGCTACAGTAGATCTATCATTTATTTCTCTTTGGAAGAGTACAAAATATAAATGCAAAAAAAGCCTGGAGGCTAAGTCTATTCTTTAGGGTTTTATACCTTTTAATGATGAACGACCCCCATATACCCCTCATTTTATGCAGTTCACTTTGTTAATTTTTCCCATTTCTTCTTTTCTTAATTCAAAGCATAACTAACATAACAATGGCTATATTCTTTGAAGAGGTGGTAGTAGGATGGGTTGAGAGAGAGGGTGGAATGAGGAGAGCCCAGTGTTGGAGCATGAGGAGCAGGTGTCTCAGGAGCAGGGAGAGAAGAAATATCCCCTTTCCTACAAGGCACTGAGGAGCAGCTGACTGCACTGTGCCAAGAGCTCTTTGTAGCTGGCAAGTTTGGTGGGGTGTCCAGATGTGGGCCAGAGTGCAAGAAACAACAGATCAAAGAATGGGAGAGTGGCTTGCTCAGAAAAACCATTGTCTCCATTATAATTCTGACATGGCCACAAAATCAAACTAAAGATAACTCGATCGTTGAAAGAATCATGATTAGCTGGATTCCCTCCATACTGTTGGCTTACAAGAAAGCCAAATTATAATCGAGTAGCAAATTTTTCTGAATGGTGATATTCATAATCATCAGAGGTTTATTATTAACATACAATTAATGATGAATTTGAAGTGGATGAAATATACTCTTTTTTTTCTCAAATTTTGTTTCCTTCTTGATTTCCTGTTAGGGGGCAAGTTTCTTTCCATTTAACATCCTTCCTCCTTTCTTTTGTTATTAGCACTTCAAATCCTTCGGGAGTTATCTCTTTGCTGTTGCTATAGTATTGTTGGGAAAACAAATGATGGGGCTCTGACTTTTCTAGCCTAGGAGTGACCCGATCAGACTTTCTCCTGGGACTCAATGTCCTGCAGAGGGATGCAAGGTGGGTAAGTTAGCAGAGGGCCCTTTATCCCAGCAGTAGCCCCCTGGCAGGGCTGGGATTCATTCCTCTTCCAAAAGATATGTTGAAGTACGAACTCCCAGTAACCTTGGAATGTGACCTTATTTAGACACAGGGTTTTATAAGAGCCAATCAAATTAAAATGAGGTCTTCAGGGTGATCCTGAATCCAATGTGACTGATGTCCTTATGAAAATAAAAATTTTGACACAGAAACTGATATGCACAGTAGGAAGGTGGCCATGAGAAGATGGAAGATTAAAATGATGCATCCATAAGCCAAAGAACACGTAAAGTTGCCAGCAACCAGCAGAAGCCAGATAAAGGCAAGAAAGGATCCTTCCCCTACATGTTCCAGAGGGATAATGGCCCTATTGATACCTTTATTTCAGACTTCTAGCCTTTAGAACAGTGAGACAATAAGTGTGTATTGTTCTAAGCCATCCAGTTTGTGGTACCTGTTATGACAGCTTTAGCAAACTAATACAGTTGGCTAACAACAATCTGTTGCTTGCAAGCAAAGGATCCTGCTTTGCTTTGATTTGTATCTTTTCACAGAGCAGTAAAACTGGCTTGAATGCCAGATATATCTTTCATAGTATATTTTTTTTCTAAGTAAAAATATCTTTTGTTTCATTCAATATACTTTCAGAACATAGCTCAAGTTTTGGCATCCTTTCTTCTATTATCCCAAAAAGGCAATAGAGGGATAAATGAAGAATGAATTCTGCTCTATTGTTGTTGTGTAATCAATATAATTTTTGAGGTTTAGAGCTAGGTGCTGAGAAGTTGCCAAGGGCAGATTTCAGAAATTTTGGTTGGATCCCCAGTGTCACAAAAATCCAAAAGTTCAAAAACACAAGGCCAAACTAAGTATCCTGCAGGGCACTATTCACCACAACCAAGATATGGAACCAACCTAAGTATTCATCAGTGGATAAATTAATATAGAAAATGTGGTATATACACATGATGGAGTATTATTCTGCCATAAAACAAATAAAATCTTGTCATTTCCAGCAGCATGGATGGAACTGGAGGACACTACGTTAAGTGAATAAGCCAGGCACAGAAGGACAAATATTGCATGTTGTCACTCCACGTGAGGGAGCGAAGAAAAACTGGTCTCATGGAGGTAAAGCGTAGAATGATAGTTACCACAGGCTGGGAGGGGTAGTATGTAGGGGAAGTATGAAGACGAGTCAGTGAATGCATACAAAAATACAATTAGATAGTGGGAATAAGATCTAGTATTTGGGCGGCATAATTGGGTGACTGTAGTGAACAATCATTTATTGTATCTTTCAAAATAGCTAGAGGAGTAGATTTGGAATGCTCTCAACACAAAGAAATGATAAATGTTTGAGGTGATGGATACCCCAGCTACCCTGATTTGATCACTACACATTGTATGCTTGTATCAAAATATCACATGTACCCCATAAGTGTGTAAACTATCATGTAACCATAAAATTTAAAATCTTTTACATAAATAAATAATATCATCCAGGATAAAAAGTACATTTGAGAAAACAGAGTGTCTTATCTGAGAAAATTATTTGATTTCCATAAATGGATGTGGATGTTTAGAGGGTTATGTTGAGAAAATAATAGAATTTACAGAAGAGGGCTTTAGAATGTATGGTTATATTGGTGCTCATAAAATTTTTACGAAAGCCTTTCTTTCTAAATCTAGCTTGGCCAGGGCTACTGCCAGTTTCCCTTGACATAATGAACATCTCATGAACAATAATATTGTCCTACATTCTGCTGTCCAAATGTTCTATGCTTTACTTTGCTTTACCCTAGATTTCTAGGAGCTGCTGCTACATAGAATTAAATAGTGGTAACAGGCTTCCTTTTAAAATTCAGCTTAAAGGAGGATACTGTGAATGTAGTACACAATTTACCAATCCCTTACACATTTTTTAACTTGAGACAGAATCTTGTTCTGTTGCCCAGGCTGTTGTGCTTATGTGATCTTGGCTCACTGCAACCTCCGCCTCCCGGGCTCAATTGATTCTCCTGCCTAGCTTCCTGAATAGCTGGGACTATAGGTGTGCACTACCACACCCAGCTAATTTTTGTATTTTTAGCAGGGACCGGGTTTCACCATGTTGGCTAGGCTTGTCTCGAATTCCTGGCCTCAAGTGATCCACCTGCCTTGGCCTCCCAAAGTGCTGTGATTACAGACGTGAGCCACCACACCTGGTTCCCTTACACATTTTACATATATAGTCAGTTCCCTGGAAAACGCATGCCAGAAATAAAGTGCCTGGACAGCCAGTCCATCCCATAGGGGGCTATGGTGGAATACATAGAAACACGCCTAAACACAGATGTAGAAAGTTGCTCTTGTAGGATCTGGAGTGGTTAGGCAAGGGTAGGAAGAATCCTTTATCTCCTTTTTAAAAATTATTAATAAGTAAAGGGAGAAAAGGGGAAAAAGTATTTTATTTTACTTAAATTTAAATTAGGTTAGGCAAATTGTTAGTGACAGGTGAGCATATGAATAAGAAAAATACTGAATTATGTCTAGATATATGTTTTACTTGCTTTTTGACCTCTGCATCTTCTTCAGTCTGGTCCTCTGTCTTACAGTAAACATAATTTGATTTTTGAGTGGGATTGAGTATAGAATATAAGGTTCTTATTTGGAGCTCAAATTCCAGCATCTACTTAACTTTATGTGCTCAATATTCACACCAAGGCCTGGCACCCTTGAGGCAGCAGCCCTAAATAAGTCACCTCATATCCTTCCAATGTCTTTCTGATCTTTGCTTTCAAGCAAAAAATCTAGAAAAGTAAACATCCTCTGAAGACCGGACTCAAGAATGCAAATTAAGTAGGTGAAAACAAACACCACTGAATAAAGGGATTAATAAAAATTGAGTTCTAGTGTTAACTAATGGTGCTTCCTTAAAATTTTGATATTTGTCTGTAGATAAGACTAGACAGAAACCTGATAACTTGACTTTCATATATTGTGGCTGATTTTCAATTCCTGTATTTGGATTATAATGTCCCTGTTAACAACAGAAAGAAAACTGACCTGTCATGAACTACTCCTGCAATACATAAACACCTTCACTAGACAGAATTAGCTAATTAAATTTACAAGTTCTTTGGAGGGAGGTAAGGCAAAATGCACTGGCTGATTTGATAATAATAGCTACTATTTATTTACTGACCAAGGGCTCTGCCCATTTGATCTCATTTAATCCTCACAACTATTACGTTGGTGCAAAAGTAATGGTGGTTTTTGCATTCAAGAATAATGGCAAAAATCGTGATTATTTTGCACCAACCTAACACTTTTGAGACAGGAACTATAAATATATCCATTTCACAGATGAGGAAAGGGAAGCACAGGAGTGTTCAAAATTTGCCCAGTCTCACAGGTGGTAAGAACTGAGCTGGCATCTAGCCCAGGCAGCCTGACTCAAGAGCCAGGACATAAACCTCCTATCATTTCACTCAACTGCCTCTTCCATTGAAAAGGCACTTTGGAAACAATCAAAACATGAAAATACTGAATCTCAGAACTTGAAGGATGCTGAGAATCATGAAATCCTCACGTCCTCTGATACGGTTTGGCTGTGTACCCCCCCAAATCTCATCTTGGATTGTGGCTCCCACAATTCCCATGTGTTGTGGGAGGGACCCAGTGGGAGGTGGCTGAATCATGGGGGTGAATCTTTCCTGTGTTGTTCTCATGATGGTGAATGGGTCTCACAAGATCTAATGGTTTTATAAAGGGAGTTTCCCTGCATAATCTCTCTTCTCTAGTCTGCTGCCATGTGAGACATGGCTTTCACCTACCATGAATGTGAGGCTTCCCCATCCACATTGAACTGTGAGTCCATAGAACCTCTATCTTTTGTAAATTGCCCAGTCTTGGGTATGTCTTTATCAGCAGCATGAAAATGGACTAATACGGTAAATTGGTACCAGGAGTGGGGTGATAAGAAAAGATACCCGAAAATGTGAGAGTGATTTTGGAACTGAGTAATAGGCAGAGGTTGGAACAGTTTGGAGGGCTCAAAAGAAGACAGGAAGATGTGAGAAAGTTTGGAACTTTCTTAAGACGTCTTGAATGGCTTTGACTGAAATGCTGATAATGACATAGAGAGCAAAATCCAGGCTGAGGTGGTCTCAGATACAGGCAAGAAACTTGTTAGGAACTGGAGCAAAGGTGGCTCTTGTTATGATTTAGCAAAGAGACTGGTGGCATTGTACCGTTGCCTTAGAGATTTATGGAACTTTGAACTTGAGAGAGATGATTTCTGGTATCTGGTGGAAGAAATTTCTAAGCAGCAAAGCATTCAAGAGGTGAATTGGGTGCCGTTAAAAGAATTTAGTTTTATAAGGAAAGCAGAGCATAACATTTTGGAAAATTTGCAACCTGACAATGCAATAGAAAAGAAAATCCCAAAGGCCGGGCGCGGTGGCTCAAGCCTGTAATCCCAGCACTTTGGGAGGCCGAGACGGGCGGATCACGAGGTCAGGAGATCGAGACCATCCTGGCTAACACGGTGAAACCCCATCTCTACTAAAAATACAAAAAATTAGCCGGGTGAGGTGGCCGGCGCCTGTGATCCCAGCTACTCGGGAGGCTGAGGCAGGAGAATGGCGTGAACCCGGGAGGCGGAGGTTGCAGTGAGCTGAGATCCGGCCACTGCACTCCAGCCTGGGCGACAGAGCGAGACACTCTCTCAAAAAAAAAAAAGAAAAAAGAAAATCCCATTTTCTGAAGAGAAATTCAAGCTGGCTGCAGAAATTTGCATAAATAACAAGAAGCTTAATGTTAATCCCCAAGACAATGGGGAAAAGTCTCCAGGTCATGTTAAAGGTCTGCACGGCAGCTCTTCCTATTACAGGTCTGGAAGTCTAAGAGAAAAAAAAATGGTTTTGTGAGCCAGGCCCAGGGTCTCTGTGCTGTGTGCAGCCTAGGGACTTGGTGCCATGTGTCCCAGCCACTCCAGGCATGGCTGAAAAAGGCCAACATAGAGTTCAGGCCATGGCTTCAGAGGGCACTTCCATGGATTGTTAAGCCTGCGAATGCACAGAAGTCAAGAATTTAGGTTTGGAAACCTCCACCTAGATTACAGAGGATGTATGGAAATAACTGGATGCCCAGGCAGATGTTTGCTGCAAAGGCAGGGCCTTCATAGAGAACCTCTGCTAGAGCACTGCAGATGGGAAAAGTCAGGTTGGAGCCCCTGTGCAGAGTCCCTACTGGGGCTCCACCTAGTAGCACTGTGAGAAGAGGGCCACCATCCCCAGACCCCAAAATTGTAGACCTACCAACAGCTTGCACCATGCACCTTGAAAAGCCACAGACACTCAACACCAGCCTGTGAAAGCAGATGGGAGGGAGGTCTGTACCTTGCAAAGCCACAGGAGTGGAGTTGCCCAAGACCATGGAAACCTACCTCTTGCATCAGCATGACCTAGATGTGAGACATGGATTCAAAATAGATCATTTTGGAGCTTTAAGATTTTACTGCCCTGCTGGATTTCAGACTTGCTTGGGGCCTGTAGCCCCTTTGTTTTGGTCAGTTTCTTCCATTTGGAATGACTGTATTTACCTAATGCCTGTACCCTCATTGTATCTAGAAAGTAATTAACTTGCTTTTGATTTTACAGACTCATAGACAGAAGGGACTTGCCTTGTCTCAGAGGAGACATTGGACTGTGGACTTCTGATTTAATACTGAAATGAGTTAAGACTTTTGAGGAACTGTTGGGAAGGCATTATTGGTTTTAAAATGTGAGGACATGAGATTTGGGAGAAGCCAGGAGTGGAAGGATATGGTTTGGCTGTGTCCCCACTCAAACCTCATCTTGTATTGTGGCTTCCACCATTCCCATGTGTTGTGGGAGGAACCCAGTTGGAGGTGGTTTAATCACTGGGTGGGTGTTCCCCATGCTGTTCTCATGATGGTAAGTGGGTCTCAAAATATCTGATGGTTTTATAAAGGGGAGTTTCTCTGTACAAGCTCTCTTCTATTGTCTGCCACCATGTGAGGTGTGCCTTTCCCCTTCTTCCATAATTGTGAGGCCTCCTAGTCATGTGGAATTGTGAGTACATTAAACCTCTTTCTTTTGCAAATTGCCCAGTCTTCAGTCTATCTTTACCAGCAGTGTGAAAATGGGCTAATACATCCCCTCTAAAATGAAGTGTGTACCCAAACCTGCTTAATTTTTCTAGGGATTTGGAATTCACCAGGTCCTACTGCAGTACATTCTAAACTTAAGGGCATGTTAAAGTTAAGAAAGTTTCCTCTAAAAATCAATTTTTGGTAACTTCCAGTTTTTCCCTCTGGCTTAATTTAAATTTCTATCTAATTCTTTTTCTGCATAGTGCTTCTAGAGACATCTAAAGAGAGCTTTTACATCCCTCTGAAGTCTTATTTTCTGCAGGTAAAAAATTCCCTGTTGCTCTCAACCAGGGGTGACTTTGCTCACCAGGAGACATTTGACAATGTCTGGAGACTTTGTTGTTGTTGTCGCCACAATTGGGAAGGAAATGCTACTGGCATCCAGTGGGTAGAGGTCAGGAATTCTGCTCAACATCCTACAGTGCACCAATAACAATACCAGTCTATGTCAGTAGTGCTGAGATTGAGGACCCCTGATTTAGATAAGGGGATTTTCACCAATAGCAGGAGTGGAGCTCCTTGTCTTCTACATGTGCTATAGCATGTCGCTATCTCTTAAGAGTGGGGTGCCACAAGGACAGCACTATGTTCTGGTGCATCCTATATGGACCAAAAACCACTGCATTGCCTTCCACTTTGCTCACCATAAGTTAATATAGCCTAGGGGATACCCAGAAGCACAGGACACCTGTGCCTCTCAAAAAGAAAATGATCTAGGACAGGAGGTGGGAAAACTGTCCCCCAACTGATGTATAAGCTCCATGAGGGCAGCAATGTTTGCCTTGTTCTGCTTTGTGTCCATGATCGCTAGTACAATGCCAGATATATTGTAGATATTGACAAACTGAATTTTTAAAAAATAATAAACTCTCAATCACTACCAAGTAAAATAAATTCCATAAAAATATGCTACCAAATTTTGGAGATGTGAACAGGCATACCTAGTAGAGGGATGGGGAAAGACTTTCTTCAAGAGTGGTTTTTCAAGTCAAATGTTAGAGACTGGGTCAGGATGGTGGATGAGAAAGTGTAATCTAAGTGCTGCAGATGGCACGGCAAAGGCTTGAAGAGAGCAATTATATATGTGAAATACATACCTATAAATGTATATTCCTATATCCATATATCCCTATAAACATAACAGTAAAGTTCATTAAATTGTAGGGTGTTCACAAGGAAGTAGACAAAAATAAGCCTAAAATGACTGACTGGGGCATGTCTCAGAGCAGTGGTTCTCAAATTGTATCATCCGTCAGCATCACTTAGAGGATTTGTTGAAACACAGATTGCTGGTAGGTCTAGAGTGGGGCCAAATAATTTGTATTTTTGATATGTTCCCGGGTGATGCTGTTGCTAGTGGACTGGAGACCACACTTCAAGAACCATTGTCTTAGAGGTTTTGAATATTAGGGTAGGAGGAGTTACCAAAAGATTTTTAAGCTGGAAAATGTCCATCACAATTAACATTGCTGCGTGCTTTACTAAAGAAGCTGAATTAAAACAAAGTCAAGAGAAGGAGTTGTTGATTCATATGCTAGGTGGACAGTGTTGAACAGGAAAAGTAATTGTCTCATCTCAGGAATACATGAATCAGCAAGATATGTTCTCCAGCCTTCCATTGGGTATCTCCCATTCTTCCTTAACCAGAAAACTTTTACAAAGTAGTTAAATGAATGTTCAAATGATGAGTGAAGTTCCAGATGGCCAGGATTAACTAAAATGAAGCAAGGATATTTACAAAGTAATTTCTTATGCAAAACATTTCAAAAGTATTGCTCATAAAACTCCATTAAAATCCGCTTTTGTAGACCAGCCACCAGCTTCTCCCACTGCAGCCATGTGCAAATGTGTGATCAAATTGCTTTTAAATGTCTCTGGGGACACAATTTACTTTGACAACTCTTAGTAGACAGCCATGTATTTTAAGCACCATGCTAATCCCTTCCGTGCTCCTTCTACAATTAAGGAAAATTCTACCTCCTCACTTCCTGCCCTCCCAACCACAGAAAAGGCACAAGAAGCAGTGATAATAACTTGGAATTCTAGACTGTCAGAATTGGAGGGGATAGTAGCAGGCAACTTTATGTCTTCACAATTGGGTACCAACTTTCCCTGCCTTAACTACTTACTAGCTCTGTGGTCTTAGAATCAGTTACTAACCTCAAGAAGATCTAGTTTCCTCATCTTCAAAGTGGGAATAATTATGTCTACCTCCGAATATGCTTCTACTTCACTGTCAGAATTGATGAAATAATATGTTTAAAACATAGGAAGTTCTTGGCACATAAATATCTGTTTAATACATATTATTACAAACAGACTCAAATATATTTTGGAATTGTGAGCTCTATATTATTTAACAAATAATAAAAAGTCACTTGGTTCAACATCTTTCCTAACAGTTGATTCTAAGAAATATAAAGGTGAATGAATTGGTCTCTAAAGGCGAATGAAAGCATTAAGACCGTATTTGCTATGTGTAATGGAGTTGGTTACATGTAAGATCTAGTAATCATACATTGTCGCTTAAGCTGCTGAGTTTTGATGCAAATATTACATGCCAATAGATAACAACAGGGTAAACAGGTCATGTATAGCTTGGGGCAGCTGTGGGGTTCACTGGTTGAATAGCAGTCCTCCTAGCAAAAGGTGGTTCAATACATTTTTGTAGCAGAGCTCTGGATGAAGAAACTAGTGTTTCTGTTCTTAGTAACTCTTTTTGGTTATATTTTAGTTCCCCTTGTTCCCCCTTTGAGGAAGTGGAGAAGACAGAAGAGCAGTAGTAGCTTTAAGAAAAACTAAAGGCATCTTCCCTGTGGTTCCCAGGCTTGGCAAGCTTCCAGGTACCTGGAGGATCAGTGAGGAAGACCCAGCAGAGATATTTACCAGGAGCCGGAGACAGGAAGAGGGGCTGAGGAAATAGCCAAAAGCAGAGGCAGGACTGTGGATTCCAGGAAGGAAAAACTGTAGGGGTAGGGGGACAGAGAGAGACTCTTTTTTGTCAGAGATCTGGAGGACATCAGTTTGGGCCCTTGCAGGAATTATAAACCCATGAGCAATCTTCAGATTTAATGTTTATTATGTTCCTATCTTAAATATTCTTCTGTGGGTGGGCACGGTGGCTCACGCCTGTAATCCCAGCACTTTGAGAGGCCAAGACGGGTGGATCACTTGATGCCAGGAGTTTGAGACCAGCCTGGCCAACATGGTGAAATCCTGTCTCTACTTAAAATACAAAAATTAGCCAGGTATGGTGGCGAGCACCTGTAAACCCAGCTACTCAGGAGGCTGAGGCAGGAGAATTGCTTAAACCCAGTAGACGGAGGTTGCAGTAAGATGAGATCCTGCCACTGCACTTCAGCCTGGGTGACAGAGTGAGACTTCTTCTAAAAAAAAAAAAATTATTCTGTACCTTCACGGTAATAAAAATTGTAAGAAAGGGAGTGTCAGTCATCTAGAAAGGCATTTTATAACCGACCACAGGAAAAAGAATAACCTGCCAAAAATGTCATCTAAAAACACTTGGCAGAGCTTACTGGACACACATAGAGGTTACCAAAGTGTTACTTTATAGCATATATATTAATTAATCAATCTGCCAGCAGATACTGACTGATTGTTCCACTGACTCATTGAGACTCAGATCAGGGGTCACAATCCCTGTAACGTCCTCGCTGGCCCTCAAAATCAGTGAATGGTTCTCCATCTCTGCTTTGGTTTTTTACAGTACCTTGTATGTATCTGTAACACAGTATTTTCCTAACTATATTGTAATTGTCCACATTCTTTTCACCTGCTACAACTACTACTATTCCTGCTATATACACCATTCATTTATTGATGGCACACTATGTGGCAGGAAGTGTATTCTATGTTATATCTAATTTCTAAAGGAACTTTACAAGGCAGCACCCATTCTCATTTCAAATATGAGAAAACTGGGGCTTGGAGAGTTGAATCCACTTACCCAAGATCATACAACTAGGTTATGGTAGAACTTAGTCTTAAACCCACATCTGCTGAAGTCTATGCCTTGGTGACACTGGTAAGTGGGACAAGGCTAGACAAAAGTGACTCTATCTAGAAAAAGGAGAAGACCATGCAGTGCCCTAGAAGCTTTATGGGCTGAGGATACGCAAGAAAAAGACATATTTAATGATGAACTTGACAGATAAGGTAATATACAGGAAGAATAACTCAGGAGCTACTACAGTAATCCAGAAATGAGATGGGAAGAAGTAATAAAGAAGAAGATATATTTCAAAGATATTTATAGGAGGTGGCCAAGACAGCAGACTAGAAGCAGCTAGTGTGCACAGCTCTCATGGAGAGGAATGAAAGAAGCAAGTAAATGCAGCACCCTCAACTGTCCCATCCACATCCACATATTGGGACTACTCAAGGAAGCAACTCGACCCACAGAGAATGAAGATAAGCAAGGCAGGACATTGGCCCTCCTGGGAGTGACATGGATCCAGGGGAACCTCCCCTGCCCAGGAAAGTAGTGAATGAATGTGTGACCCCTGGAACCCATGATTCTGCCACAGATCTTTACAACCCTTGGGTCAGGAGATTCCCCTGTGAACCTACTGGACAAAAGCCTTCAGTTTGACACATAGAGCTACATGGAGTCTTGTCAGAGCAGTTGCGCAGGCACGTGCAGATACCTGGGAACCCAGATACCCGGGCTTCCTGAGCTTCCTGGCAAAAGTAGCTGTAACTCTGGCAAAGCAGAAGGTTAAATCCCTGTACATACCCTTAGAAGGGGCATTAATCTAGGGGGCTGAGCAGCAACAGTCTGTAGGCCCCACTTCCACAGTACCTCACAGGATAAGCCCCACTGGCTTGGAATTCCAGTCAGCCACTGGTAGCAGCATTGCACCTCCATGAGACAGAGCTCTCAGTGGGAGGGGTGGGCTGCCATCTTTGCTGTTGGGTGACTTAGCCATTCTAGCCTTTGGATTTTGGAGAGTCCAAGTTGACCAGGAGGAGAAGCTGTTCCCTAGCACAGCATAGCTGCTCTATGAAAACGTGGTCAGACTGCTTTTTTAAATGGGGCTTGATCCCGCTCCTCTTCACTGGGCAGGACCTTCTAACTGGGGCCTCCAACCACCCCTGCTGGGGCTCTCTGGCCAACAGAAGCTCCCTGGGATGGAGCTCTCAGAAGAAGGGTTGCGATGCCATCTTTGCTGTTTGGGTGACTTAGCTGTTCTACCCTTTGGGCTTTGGAGAGTCTGAGGTGACTGGGGCCTAAAGCAAATCCCCAGCATAGCACAGCTACTCTACAAAAGTGTAATCAGACTGCTTTTTAAAGTGAATTTGCAACCCCATTCCTCCTCACTAGGCAAAACCTTCCAACTTGGGTCCCTGGCCACCTCTTAACAGGTGCATTTGGGCTGGTAACAAGTATGTACCTTCCTGGGATGGAGCTCCCAGAGTGAGGGGCAGGCTGTCATCTTTGCTGTTTTGCACTTTTCACTCTTGATGCCTCCAGGTAGTGGGAAATTCAAGGTGACCAGCAACTGGAGCAGGCCCCCAGCATACTGCAGCAGCCCTATGTTAAAGTAGCCAGACTTAAGTGGGTGCCTGTTCCCGTATCTCCTCACCAGGTAATTCCTGCAGGCCTGGACCTCCAGCCATCCCCTGCCAGAGATATTGAGCCAGTAGCAACTCAGGACCTCCCTGGACAGAGACTCCAGGGGCAACTGAAAGCCTCTCTGCCACTGCCTCTGCAGTGGAGCTGCCCTTACTACTCTTAGACTAATGAAGGAGCAAAGACCCTAAATGCCTTCTCTACACCTTCAACAAGCTGCACTGGACCCAAGGAGAGGAGGCCAGACCATTTCTCATGGGTCCCACCTACTCCTTCTGCTTGCACCAGATAGGTAATCCCTGACTTGGGCCCCAGCACATACCCTCCAGCCTGGGCTGATTGCACTGAGCAACTCTTGACCTCAATCTCTCTGGGGTGGAGCCTCCAAAAGACAAGCAAAAGACCCTTGACCACAACCACTACTAAGGTCCCTTCCTCTGCTGCCTCCAAGTGCAGGAAGGAACATGAATACTGAGATTGCCCCAGAGGTACAGTGGGCAGCCCAGGAGTTCCAAGCCATGATCTACAGCCAGCATGCAAGGGGGAGAAGAACCACACCTTCAGAGCATTTAGAGAGAACACAGCTGCAACTGTGAGGAAACAGCAGAGCCACACAACTGAACAAGAGTCTACCAATAGACCATATGTCTAAGTGCCATCCACAGGACCACACCTCAACGCTTTAACACCAAAAATACCTCATTTACATACCCACCTCTGAAACCAAAGACAAGAAGTGAGCTTCAAACAAGGACTGTACACAATGCCTTGGCCCTGTGAAAACATGCAGGAAAGGAGTCTATTGACTGTACTCAATTTACACTGCAGTTAAAGGAATATCCACATACAGAGATGAAAAACAACCAATGCAAAAACTCTGGTAACTCAAATGACCAGAGCATTGTTATGTTTCCAAATGACTGCACAAGTTCTCCAGTGAGAGTTCTTAACCAAGATGAGCTGGCTGAGATGACAGAAATATAATTCAGAATATGAATAGGAATGAAGATTATCAAGATTCAGCAGAATGGCAAAATCCAATCCAAGGAAACTAAGACATACAATAAAATGATACAGAAGTTGAAGGATGAAATAGCCAGTATAAAAAAAAAGAACATAATGGATCTGACAGAGCTGACTAACACAATACAAGAATTTCACAATGCAATCACAAATATTAACAGCAGAATAAATCAAGCCGAGGAAACTTTCTCAGAACTTGAAGACTGACTCTCTAAAATAAGACAGTTAGACAAAAATAAAAACAAAATAAGGAAAACCTCTGAGAAGTATATGATTATGAAAAGAAGCCAAATCTATAAATCACTGGCATCCCTGAAAGGGATACGGAGAAAACAAACAACTTGGAAAGCATATTTCAGAATATGATTCATGGAAACTCCCCCAAATTTGCTAGAGGCCAACAGTCAAATTCAGGAAATACAGACAATTCTTGCAAGATTGTACACAAGAAGATCATCCCCAAGACACGTAATCATCAGATATTTTAAGATAAAAGTGAAAGAAAGAATGTTAAATACACCTAGAGAGAGAGAGGAGGTCATCTACAAAGGGAACACCATCAGGCTGAAAGCAAACCTCTCACCTGAAACCCTACAGACAGAAAGAATTGTAGTCCTATAATCAACATTCTCAAAGAAATATCTTCAACCAAGAATTTCATTTCCAGCCAAACTAAGCTTCGTAGGTGAAGGAGAAGTAAAATTCTTTTCAGATAAGCAAATATTGAAGGAGTTTGTTACCACCAGACCTGTTTTACAAGAGATCTTGAAAGGAGCACTAAATACAGAAAGGAAAGACTGCTACCAGGTAATACATAAACACACTTAAATACACAGACCAATGATATATAAAGCAATCACACAAACAAACCAGCATAATAACCAGCTAACAACACAATGACAGAATCAAATCCACACATATCAACATTAACCATGAATGTAAATGGATTAAATGCCTCACTTAAAAGTCACAGAAAGGCAAGCTGGATTGAAAAAAAAAAGCATGGCCTGGCCGGGCGCAGTGGCTCATGCCTGTAATCCCAGCACTTTGGGAGGCCAAGGCAGGCAGATCACAAGGTGAGGAGATCAGGACCATCCTGGCTAACACGGTGAAACCTCTCTCTATCAAAAATACAAAAAATTACCCAGGTGTGGTGGTGGGTGCCTGTAGTCCCAGCTACTCAGGAGGCTGAGGCAGGAGAATGGTGTGAACCTGGGAGGCAGAACTGGCAGTGAGCCGAGATCCCACCACTGCAATCTAGCCTGAGGGATAGAGCGGGACTCCATTAAAAAAAAAAAAAAAAAAAAAAAAAAAAAAAAAAAAAAAAAAAAAAAAAAAGCATGACCCAGTGGTAAGAGACTCATCTCACACTTAGTGACACCTGTAGACTTAAAATAAAGGAATGGAGAAAAATCTATCAAGCAAATGGAAAACAGAAAAAAGCAGGGATTGCAATCCTAATTTCAGGCAAAACAGACTTCAAACTAACAAAGATTGAAAAGGACAACAAAGGGCATTACATAATTGCCAAGGGTTCAATTCAACAAGACCTAGCTATCCTAAATACATATGCACCCAACACAGGAACACCCATATTCATAAAGCAAGTTCTTAGAGACCTACAAAGAGACAAAAATGCCCACACAGTAACAGTGGAAGACTTCAACACTCCACTGACAGCATTAGACAGATCATGGAGGCAGAAAATTAACAAAGATATTCAGAACCTGAACTCAACATTGACCAAATGGACCTGATAGACTTCTACAGAACTCTCTACCCCAAAACAACAGAATATACATTCTTCTCATCACCACATGGCACATAATCTTAAATCAGTCACATAATTGGACATAAAACAATCCTCAACAAATGCAAAAGAACAGAAATCATACCAAACACACTTTCAGACCACAGTGCAATAAAAATAGAAGTCAAGGCTAAGAAAATCACTCAAAGCCATGCAATGACATGGAAATTAAACAATATGCTCCTGAACGACTTGTTGGTAAGTAATAAGATTAAGGCAGAAATCAAGAAGTTCTTTGAAACTAATGAGAAGAAAGATATAACATAGCAGGGTCTATGGGACACAGCAAAGGCAGTGTAGAGAGGAAATTCACAGCACTAAATGCCCACATCAAAAAGTTATAAAGATGTCAGATGAACAACCTAACATCACAACTGAAAGAATTAGAGAAGCAAGAACAAATCAACCCGAAACGTGGCAGAAGACAAGAAATAAACAAAATCAGAACTAAATTGAAGGAAATAAAGACACAAAAAAACATTCAAAAGATCAATGAACCCAGAAGTTAGGTTTTTGAAAACATGAAGAAGATGGATAGGATACTAGCTAAAGTAATACAGAAGAAAAGACAGAAAATCCAAATAAACACAATTAGAACTGAAAAAGAGGATGCTACCACTGATCCCACAGAAGTAAAACTAGTCAGAAACTACTACAAACACCTCTATGCACACAAACTAGAAAAGCTAGAAGAGATGGATAAATTCCTGGACACATACACCCTCCCAAGACTGAACCAGGAAGAAATTCATTCCCTGAACAGACCAATAATTAGCTCTGAAATTAAATCAGTAATAGATAGCCTACCAATCAACAAAAGCCCACACCTGATGGATTGACAGCCTAATTCCACCAGATGTAGAAAGAATACCTGGTACCATTCCTACTGAAACTCTCCCAAAAAATTGAGGAGGAGAGACTGCTCCCCAACTCATCTTGATACAAACACCTGGCAGAGAAACAAGAAGGCCAGTATCCTTACATGAATATCAATGCAAAAATCCCTAACAAATTACTTGTGAACTGAATCCACCAGCACATCACATAGCTAATCCACCACGATCGAGTAGGCTTCATCCTCAGGATGCAAGGTTGGTTCAACATACACAAACCAATAAATGTGATGCATCACATAAACAGAACTAAAGACAAAAACCACATGATAATCTCAATAAAAGCAGAAAAAGGCTTTCAATAAAACTCAATAGCTCTTTATGTTAAAAGCTCTCAGAAAACTACATATTGAGGGAACATACCTCAAAATAATAACAGCCATCTATGACAAACTGGCAGCCAACATCATAATGAAATGGCAAAAGCTGGAAGCATTCCCTTTTAAAACTGGCACAAGACAAGAATGCCTTCTCTCTTCCACTAATATTGGAAGTCCTAGCCAGGGCCATCAGGCAAGAGAAAGAAATAAGGAGCATCCAAATAGGAAGAGAGGAAGTCCAACTACCCTGTCTTGCAGATAACATGATTCTATATCTAGAAAACCCCATAGTATTGCCCCAAAAGCTCCTTCAGCTGATAAACAACTTCAGCAAAGTTTTGGGATACAAAATCAATGTACAAAAATCACTAGCATTCCTATATACCTACCACAGCCAAGCTAAGAGCCAAATCAGGAAGGCAATCCCAATCACAACTGCCACAAAAAGAATAAAATACCAGGAATACACCTAACCAGGGAGGTGAAAGATCTCTACAATGAGAATTACAAAACACTGACAAAGAAATCAGAGATGACACAAAGAAATGGAAAAACATTGCATGTTCATAGCTAGGAAGAATGAATATTGTTAAAACGGCTGTACTGTCCAAAGCAATTTACAGATTCAATGCTGTTTCTATCAAACTACCAAAAACATACTTCACGAAGTAGAAAAAAACTACTTTAAAATTAAAATGGAACCATAAAAGAACCCACATAGTGCAGGCAATCCTAAGCAAAAAGTACAAAGCTGGAGGCATCACCTCACCTGACTTCAAGCTATACTACAGGGCTACAGTAACCAAAACAGCATGGTACTGGTATGAAAACAGAAACATAGACCAGTGGAGCAGAATAGAGGGTCAGAAATAAGTCCACATACCTACAACTATCTAATCTTTGACCAAGCTGACAAAAACAGACAATTGGGAAAAGGATTCCCTGTTCAATAAATGGTGCTGGGTAACCAGCTAGCCATATGCAGAAGACTGAAGCTGGACCCCTTTCTTACACCATATACAAAAGCCAACTCAAGATGGATTAAAGACTTAAATGTAAAACCCAAAACTATAAAAACCTTGAAACAGAAACTAGGTAATACCATCCCAGACATAGGAACAGGCAAAGATTTCATGACCAAAAGCAATCACAACAAAAGCAAAAATTGACAAATGGGATCTAAACTTAAGAGTTTCTATACATCAAAAGAAACTATCAACAGAGCAAACAGACACTAGAGAATGGGAGAAAATATCTTCAAACTATGCATCTGACAAAGGTCTAATACCCAGCATTTATAAGGAACTTAAACAAATTTACAATAAAAAAAGACAATCATATTAAAAAATGGTCAAAGGACATGAACAGATACTTTTCAAAAGAGGACATATATGCAGCCAACAAGCATATATAAAAAGAGCTCAATATCACTGATTGTTAAAGAAATGCAAATCAAAACCACAATGGGATACCATCTCACACCAGTCACAATGGCTATTACTAAAAAGTCGAAAAATAACACATGCTGGTGAAGTTGTGGAAAAAAGGGAACACTTATACACCATTGGAGGGAGTGTAAATTAGTTCAACCATTGTGGAAGCAGTATGGCGATTCCTCAAAGAGCTAAAAGCAGAACTATTATTCGACCCAGCAATCCCATTACTGGGTATATACTCAGAGGAATATAAATCATTCCACCATAAAGACACATGCACCCAAATGTTTATTGCAGCACCCTTCACAATGGCAAAGACATAGAATCAACCTAAATGCCCAACAATGATACTTTAGATAACAAAAATGTGGTATATGTACACCATGGAATACTATGCAGCCATGTAAAATAGCAAAATCATGTCTTTTGCAGGAACATGGATGGAGCTAGAGGTCATTATCCTTAGTAAACTAATGCAGAAGGAGAAAACCAAATACTGCATGTTCTTACAAATGGGAACTAAATGACGAGAACTCAAGAAAACAAAAAAGAGAACAAAAGACATTGGGTCTACTTGGATATTCTTTCTATACCTAGAAAACCCCATAGTATTGCCCCAAAAGCTCCTTCAGCTGATAAACAACTTCAGCAAAGAAGGAGGGAGAGGAGCAGAAAATCATATTAGGTACTGGGCTTATTAATATCTAGGTGATGAAATAATGTATACAACAAACCCCTGTGACACAAGTTCAACTATGTAACAAACCTTCAGATATACACTCAAACCTAAAATAAAATTTTAGGTTTTATTGTGTGTGTGTGTGTGTGTGTGTGAGTGTGTATATATATATATATAATTTTTATAAAATAAAAAATTTTTTTAAAGTATTTATAAAAAGAATAGGTGTGATTTGGCATCCAGCTGATCATGGGAAATAAGTAAAAGATGACCTCAAAAAGTTGTGTTTCAATGACTGAAAGATGACTAATAGATTCACCTTCAATGTACAACATGGAAGAGGATATAGTACTAGTTTACGACAAAAATGTTTACTTGGAGCACACTGAGGTTTGAGAAAACAGAAAGATGTTTAAGGCAAGATGCTGAGCAGACAGCCAGAGATAGAACCCCAGAGCCCAGGGTGTGAGAGGGGTGAGGGAGAGACAAGAGCAGAGGTGCAGGTGAAGCCACGGGATAAATGAGGTTTCCAAAGGAAAGAGGGGACATACTCAGGGCTGGAAGGCTAAGGATCTAACCTTCAAGGGCACTCAGCTATGAGTCAGAAAGAACCAGATGACTATCAGTATCTGGGAAGGCCCTCACTACAGCCTCTAGGAATTTGCATTTAGAGAGGAAAACAATAATGGAATAGTCCTTGTGGCTAATATTAATTGAACGCTTACCAAGTACCATGCACTGGTCTATGTATTATTCAGTTTATTAACTGAATAATAAACACTCAGTTATTTATTCCTCACAAGTCATAAAAGAGAAGGGAAAAGATTTTCTATTAATAACACAAATTTTACAGATAAGACAAAGTCCAGAAAACCTTTCTCACTTCTCCAAGGTCAAACACTTGGCAACCAGTCAAGCTGTGACTGAACCTAAGCAGCCTAGCACCTCAGGTCTCATTCTTAACCATTTTCTATATTGAGAGTTCTGTGAGGACAGAGAAACTAATCCCAGAGTCATATCAAACAACCAAAAGTCACATTTCAGCATTCTATGCTCAGCCAAACATGTATGGAACAGCTATTATGGTCCAGAAAGAAAAACACATGAATAGATGACATAAGGCCTACTCTCAAGAAGTTTATATTCTAGAACAAGGCAGGCAAATCAAGCAATTATTGAGACGCACATACTAAGAACCTTATATTAACCACGATGCTTAGATTCAATACTCCATGGGAGCTCAGAGGAAGAAATGACAAATTTTTATGAATGAAGCCCAGTCAATCATTGGAGAAGGTAACACATGTTATCTGAGTATTGAAGAAAGGTGGATGTTTGCCAGAAAAATAAAAGAAACCCAAGGCACAGGTAGCAACATGCAGGTATGAGGAAACATATCACATTCAGGGAATGAAAACAGATCACTCATGGGGAGGAGTTGAGGTAGGAAAATCAGACTGAGAATACATTAGAAAAGCAGTAAAAGCCAAGCTAAGAATTTAGCTTTTAGTTAACAAGGACTTTCCTGGGGGTTTTCACATGTGTTTTCAGGAGCAGCCACTCCCCAGGCCTCACCAACTTCCCTGTCCCCTACTGATACCCCCAGCACCTACAGATCCCAGCAACAGCATCACTTCCTCAGGAGCCTACCCTGCTTTGGAGATTGCAACTTGAAGACTCCAATAGTTTTTTTTTTCTTCTCCTTATAGTACTCAATGGTCACCAATTTTACTGTAATTATCTGTTTACTCTCTGTATTCCCAACTAGACAAAAAGTTCCATGATTCAGAGCTTTTTCTGATCATTCACCACTGTATTTACAATGTCCAGAACAACTTGTAGTAATTAGTAAGCACTCCATAAATGTTTGATGAAATGAATATAAAAATAACAGTTCATACCCTCTGGCATGAAATTTGATCAACAAATATTATTACATATGAAGCCTGAAGCTGCCCTAAAAGGGTATGTGAGAAGGAGAAACTTTTAATATAATTTCCTTATGAAATGCATTTCAATCCTATTGGGAAAACAAATGTAATTGTGTGACACAGTCCACAATGACAGACACTTTTCATTTACAGATTCCAAAACTGAATTATACTCTGGGGAGATCATTAAGAAATGCAAACACATTTATCTCCAGCACAAGATTAAACATGCAACCTTGAAGTAAGAATCATATTTTTACAAGTAAACCTGTTTAAAAGAGGATCTGAGACTAAGAAACTGTTGGAGAATTTTGCAGATAAAACACATCACATTTTGGAGCTGTGCAGAGGAAGGGTGACAATTCAGCTGGATGTATCCAAAAGAGAATTTTGCAATACTATGGAGAATGCTGTCTTCAATGAAGTGAAACTGACTTTTTTTAAAAAAGGGAATTACATTTGATGCTAAGTGAAGGACAAAGTATAGCATGTTCAGAGAAAGGGGATAAAAATGGTTAAAAGTCTGAAACGTATGGCTTATGAGGCCAGCAGAAGGATCTAGAAATATTTGGCTTAATATAGGGAGGACTTGGGGATGATATACCTCTGTTTTGCTGTGGAGGCTCCATAAAGATACCTGTAGGGTCTGGCCAGCCGAAAGGCAATTGGTATCTCCTCTTCTGGTCTGCCCAACACCCATCTTTCCAGTGGGAACTGCCTTTCCTTCACACCACTTGCTTTTGGTAAAGCTGAGAGTCATGATGCCTGACCTCTGCCCAGTAACCAGGATGTGTCGTCTCCACACCACAGTGACTGGTTAAGTGAAGAGTGTTTGACTCAAGCAAAGCCAACGAAAGTTCTTCCATGAGAAATAGCACTTATGTTTCTCTTCCTATGGACTTGCATGTTAAGGATGGTTTAAGATTTGTTTTTTGTTTTCTGGTTTTTTTTTTTTACTAAATAAAGATACTACTTTAATTCAAAAGTAGGTGAGAAAAGAATGGTAATTATTATCAATCTGCTTTTACCCAATAATTCACAGATGGTTTAAAATCTATATACTTTATATCAATAATGTGCCATATTATTTGTGTGATAAATGCATTTTTATCCTATCAATAAGTCTAAAGGGAAAAAATCAATTGATAAAAATTCAACATTCCTTCCTAAATAAAAGCAATTCTTAGTAAATAAGGACTATGCATATATTATCTTAACATCATAAAAATATCATACTTGTTGCCTGTGACTATTTTTCTTTCCTGGGGGAAGAACCCAGCCTAAGAAAAAGTCTAACAAGAAACCAGAGCTGATGGACAGCATAGAGACAAAGAGGGACAGATAGAAAGAGAGGGATAGACATAGAGAAACAGAGAGGGAGGTAAACAGGGTGAATGAGAAGGCAAGATGGAGACAAAGAGGAGGGAGAAACAGAGAGGGGCAAACTTAGACTAATTGACATTGTTCAAATCTTTATAGAGAGCCATGTCTGAAGCCAGACTTTTCAGTTATTTGAACAATCAATTTATTATCTGCTGCATGCTGCTGAAAAAAACATTGCTAATAGATCATCCAATAAGCAAGTTGGTAAAAACATTACATTCAGGTAATTCAATGGCATATATATAGTACAAGCCCTCTTCAAGGGCATACTTAAATCATAAACTCAAAATATATTCAAATAAGTCTGCTTATTACATATGAAATCACTGGCATTTACAGGCAGTTGCTATTTACAGTGGTTACCTCAGGTTATGCAGCTGTGGAAGTGGATATTGAAAGAACTGGGGACATTTTTAGTTTTACTTGTGAACTGATGGCCTTTTTTTTACAATGCTGAGGTATTATTAATATTGTGACTTAAAAAATCTGTGAGAATTAGAAAAGGGACTGTTAGAAAAAATCAAATACAAGCTTGTGAACAGGGAAGAGGTTAACCAAGATTAATGTGGGAGTGATGCACCCATAAAAGATGGTTAGGGCTCCCTTGAGGGAAAAGTGAGTGTGCTTGGTAAGAAAGCAGACAGAACACACTGGTCAGGAAGATTTCCATGCTCCCTGGCTTGTTCTGACCTCAGAGGGAACTCCCAGCACCAAAGCAGAATGTTCTCGGAGAACTGAGGAATGCGCCATTCTAGCAACATTTTCAGCTAAAAGGCTATTGTGGAGGGACTTGCATTTGAGAAGGTTACCTTCTAGCAAAGGGAAAATTGAAGTTTAAAATGTATATTACAGAAATTAGTAAAAGTGAAGGCTCCCAACCCCAATTCAACTGACCATCCACTCTGGCCAGCACTACACCCTATGCCCTACCCCTCAAATAACCAACTGTTAATGGTTTGGTGAAAATTCATTCACGTTCTTTCTTTTTCATTCTCAATCTCTCTCTCTTTCTCTCTCTCTCTCTCTCCACACACACTCATGTAAACCCAGATACATGCATCTCTACATTTGTTTTATAAAAGTGGAATTATGCTAAGCATTAGAGTCTGTCACTTACTTCTTTTTCCCCCAACATAATATAACAGTGATATCTTTCTAGGACAACACGTGTCATTATTTCTCATGGTTTTCAATGGCTGTCTTATATTTCACTTTTAAAGCTAGTACTCTGTTATGACTACTTGGTTAGTTTTTATTCACCACAGAACTTTAGATCTTAAAAAATCAACTGTACTCTAAAGCTTTTAAAGCAGTTTTTGATCTCCTATACCCATACTAGATGGTGCATTTATTTTAATTATACTTTGGAAATTATTTTTAAGGAGGCAATAAATTTTTATTAACATAATTCAATTTTGAAAGCACCAGGAAGCACAGTGAGCTAAGAATGGGAGTTGGGAAAATGCAGTTTGTAATACTAAAGGAGTTCTACATTTTGCTTTGATCCAGGAGTCTGCCATCTGAGAGGAGTTACAAATCAAAGTGAGTCTTCTTGCTCAAAGGAACTACCCCTTATGACCGATCCCAGAACACTTGTAGCAGCTCTAGAGAGGAGGACATGGCATACTGTCAGGAATAACATGGTTAACAAGGACATCACATCTCATTGAGACATTCACTCTGTGCTTTGGCCCAGCCCAGCTGAACTAAACTGTTAGCATGGGAAGAACACAGCAAAACAGACACTAGATGATAAATAAAACCATACTCTTCCAGGCTAAAACATGGCCCTGCAATGTTCAGGATGGACCCTCCCGCACTATGAGAGAACACTCTTGGGACAGGGAAAGCTGGAGACAAGCTGCAGGCAAGATCCCCAAGCTTCCCAAGGAAAATGAAACAAAAGAAACCCCATCTAATATCTTACTTACGGTATTGGAGTTGTTGACATCCACCGTCAGAGAAAGAAATGGAATTATTGGCATGACTTTCACAAAGAGCATGTGCTGACCACTCCATTTGTTCAGTCCTGTTTGCCAAATACCTAAATAAGTATTTATGCAATGACTGGCTAATTGTCAACCTCCGCATAACAATGCAAGTTCTTTGAGGGCAAGGACCTTGCTCAAAGTTCGTTGCCTTGAGCTTCCTCCCATTGGAATACAAAGACATTTAAGAAGAAAGTATAGACTTGATTTTAACTATAATTACACTGAGTTCTACAAAGGAGAAAAATGGTTTTGATGGAGTCAGTGAAGACTTCTGCAAAGAAGAGAAGATTTAGCTAAAATCTGAAAGACATGCAGGAGAGGAGGGGCAGAGGAGCTTTCCAGGCAGAGGGAAAAACCAAGGCCTCAGGTGACTGAGCAGAGAGGCCTGGAGAACTAGAAAGAAGGCCAAGGTGACTTGACCCTGGGGGTGAGGTTAGGAAGAGGGTCAAGGGAAGCTGGGGACATGGACAGCAAACAGAGGATGAAAAACCCTGTATGAGTCTGGTCTTGATCTTCAGTACAATGAATAGCCACTGAAGGGTTTTAAGCAAAGGAGCAACAGTATCAGAGCGGCATTTTAAAAAGATGACTATTTGATCTTGTGAGTGACAAGTAGATGGGGAGGGAATAAAACATATTTGGAGGGAATAATTAGGAAAGTGTTGAGTGGTTTATTCAAGAAATGATATTACTTTGGACAAATGATAGAGAGATATAGACTAGGATCTCTTTAGGAAAGAAAATGAGCAGGACTTCTCATTATTTAAATGTAGGAGATGAGGAAAGACTGCTCTTAGAATAACCACCTGGTTTCTAGATGATGCAGCTGTTGGAGCAGCTATTCACTGAGGAGGTGCAAGTTTGATGAGAAAGATCATGAGTTGTACAGCTAGTTACAAGAAACTGACATTAACAACAATATCCACTAACATGGAGTACCATGACAAGCTGGGCCAAAGTGATGTCTTAAATGGATTATTCAATTTATACCTAACTGCAGTCATACAAAATAGGTGCTACCTCCCCAAGTTTTAGAGACAAGAAAGGCTTACACTCAGAAAGGCTTAATCACTTATTGCCATTTTCAGAACTAAACATTTTAAAAGCTGGGATTTGAACTCAAATCTCTTCAATTCTAAAGCAGATGATTCTTAATGACCAATTCATCCTGTTTCATGATAACTCATACCTACTCAGGAAAATTTTCCTGATTTGGAAAGTATGTAAGCATAAATCTGAAGCCAAACCTTTCTAGGAAACCTCTAGATCTTCTCTCAAGGCTGCACAAAGCAAACTCTCCACATCGGACAGTAGATTCTACACTTTCTCCCATTTTTTTTTCCTGGCTGACTGGCTCTTTTTCTTACTCTTACTTTTACCCAGGCCTTGAGATTACCTCAGTTGCCCCCATCTCCCCTGCCTGGCCTTCTCCAAATTCCTGTAGTACTTTGAGTCTCACTACTCATTTTTAACAATGATCATGTGCAGGTTACCCAGCAGGATTTCCATAGATGTTCTACTTCCTTACATTGTATTTCCTATAATAAGAACTTTCATACAGTGTATCCTGACTGTCTTTAAAAGTCTTTCATGTCCTGAAGTCAGATTGTTGTAAACAAGCTAATAAACACAAATTTCTAACTATTACATGCCATGGGTCTGGTTGCTTGCCATCAGTTCAATTTTACCAGAGTCATTATCTCTAGCTATAGAGTGGAGTCTCATTATACATGCATTTAACTTAAGCATATCCAACTATATGTTCTTGACAGAGCAAAAGAGAAAGCAATTTAAATAGAGCAGGCCATTATGCCTGCCATTCCAATCAATGCACATATGTCCCACGAAATAGGAAATGAACCTGCTGTCCCCTCAGCTGGTTTCAGTCTCTAAGTACCTCCCCCAGTGTGATTAATTCTCTGGAAAGACTGTGACGTTAGTATTTAAAAGTCTGTATGTTAGATATACCACAATCTCTAGTTTCAGTCAAATACTTTTCCTAGTCATCAGTTCAGAAAAATAGTGATTGTCTGGGCACGATAGCTCACATCTGTAACCCCAGCACTTTGGGAGGCTGAAGTCTGAGGATAACTTGAGCACAGTAGTTCAAGAGCAACCTGGGTAACATAGTGATACTTGTCTCTTTAAAAAATAAATAAGAATAAATAAAAATAAATTTTAAAAAGTGATCTATCCCAAGACTGGAGGAAAACCTGGGTTTGTTGGGCTGCTCAAGAGACAGTAAGAAATCATTGTCACTGGTAATTCTGATTACGTGTGATTTGCACCCCACATTTTTCTGAGGGCTAACCCCTAAGATACGACTGCATTGATAACAGCATATGTTTGTGTAATCATCTGACTTTAGATTGCATTCTACCTTCATGATGAAATGTAAATTAGCAGGAATTGGAAAATGAATAGTGATGATACAAGTGATAAATACATAAATCTGTGACAAATGAGGCAAAGATGGAAATTATTAGGTCTCTTGAAGTCAAATATGAAGAAAGAGAATAAAATTATTCTGCAACAAGAATGAAATTCTAGACCTGGGTCCGAAAAATATAAAATTATTGGGAAGTTTATTATCATCTGTAACTTTCTGGAAAAGAGTCTCCACAATTCATGCACATACATAAATACGTATATCAAATTATTACAGAAACATATTTTCAAGAAAAGGTTATGTTCAAACATAGGGCATTTTCATTCTGAACCACCCCTGCTGCCCTCTGGGAAGATGCACTCATTCGTGATGCTCAGCTTCTTCGGAATTTTGTTCATGCCATTAGTATAAAATTTAGAACTCTACAGTAAACTTGATTGCTGACATCTATTGCTATTTAGATTGCAAACTCCTTGCACACAGGTCCTAGGTCTTACTAATTCGTACATCCACAGTGCCCCAGAGAGGGCCTGACTAAAAAGGGGGCCTCTGCAAAGGCTGGAGAGTGACTGTATAACTGAATTACCAAATTTACCTCTCTGAGATTAATTTCTTCTAAAGAATAAGAAAAGGCAGACACTGCCCAATAACCATCAAGTCATTGTCTCCAACATGGAGCTCCACTGTGCACATTGTTCTGTCCTTACCTATCCAGGGAAATGCAGCACAGGTGAAAAATCGATGCTGTTGTGAGCAGGACGTCCAGAGATGTCCGAACAAGACAAAACATCTCCCCATAAATCCAGATGTCTTGAACCAGCTCAATGGCACCAAAGGGCATCACCAGCACCGAAACCAGCAGATCCGCAAAAGCAAGAGATACAATGAAATAATTTGTTTTTATTTTCCTGTGAGTGAAAAAATGTAAGAGAGGAGGCAGGGGGAGGGATGAAGGGAAAAGGGGGAGCGAGAAGAGACCAAGAGAAAAAACAGGGAAAAGGGAAACAAAGAAAGAAGAAAAGAAGGGAGGGGTAAAGAGGAAAGAAAAAGTCACATGCTTAGCGTATTCCGTGAGATTCAGTTTCCCCTTCTGTAACATGGCTGAGAAGACCCAGCAATGGTCCAGCCTCTCCTGACTTCTCCAGACCTTCCTTATACCAAAACCTCTTTTTTCCTCCCCTTTCTGGCCACCCTGCGCTAATCTGAGTTCCCCTGCACATACAGGTCCCCTTTGAGGGCCAATGCAGATGCTCTCTCTTCCAAGGGTTCCCTAGTTAATCCCACCCACCCATCAGTCCTTGGTTGGGCATTCTCAGGAAACTCTCCCAAGGTGTGCCCTGTGACTGTAGAGACAGTCCACCATTTTACATTAGTAGACTGGCTACTGTGTACTCACATGTGTAACACTGGTCAGAATTGCGCTTTTACACTTTATTTGCATCATCATTAGACGTGTGCATGTCTTACTTAGAGAGGAACTGCTTCATTACACCCTTTTACGGCCCAGAGGCTCTCATCCCAGGCTGTACACTAGAATCATTTGATGCATTTTGATAAATATTGATGCTGAGGTCTCACTCCAGATCAGTTAGTTCAGGCACCCTGGAGAGTTAACACCTCTCCCCTCAAAGATTACCAGATAAAATACAAGATGGCTGATTAGATTTGAATTTTAGCAATAAATAAAACTTTTTGAATATAACTATGTCCAAAATACTACATGAGACATACTAATATCCCACAATGATAGTTTTTAAAAGTGCTTCAGGTGGTTCTAATTGCAGTCAAGTTTGGGTCTGATGACACAGAAGTCCAAAAAACACAGGTTTAATTTCTAGATCCGTCCCTTGCCAGCCACATCTTCCCTAAACCATTAATAAAATGGGAGGTTGGATTATATGTGCTCTCAACAATTGTATATATAGTGATCACAACTATAAACACATTTGACAAAGAAGAAAATGACAGGATGGAAATACACTGAAGTGTTTACACTGGTTGTATTAGAGTTGTAGGATTAATTGCAATCCCTTCATCATTCCTTTTATTTTTAAAATATTGTTCCCATCAATGCTTTCTTTCTTAATTACAAATTAAAATGGAAATGTTCACACCCAACTCTCCAGGGACGGCTCAGAACTCCCATGTTTCCTCAAAAGGTTCCCTCCTGCTACTCACCTGAGCTGCCTGTCCCAGCACACAGCCACCATCACCAGCAGGTTCCCCAAGATGGCCATCAGGATAACCGCCGAGAGAAACGTGAGCAGCACAACCTTCTCCACTGACCCGAAACCCTCCTTGGAACTGAAAGACACACACGAGCACAAATAATTGAATGAAACTCTGGGACACAGGAAAGAAAATTTATCTTTTCATCATTGACCTTCAGAAAGGTAACTTCACCATCAGCTGATGACACATATATTTATCATGCATTTAATGTACACCAAAATCTGAACCTGTCACTTAACATTTTTTCCTGGTTAGCTCCTATGTAAGAGGAGTATGAGGCTTAGAGAGGTGAATTAACATGTTATTTTCCATTCAAGCACTTGTGGCTTTCCTTCAGGGCATTTAGTTCAATTAGCATTCAGACGTATGTGGTTGATTCCTGTTTTGTGCACCTACTCAATTAGATTGCAAAAGCTGACTGAATGAGTGATAGTAACTTTGTAACTGCAGGAGTAGCCCAAACTGGTCCAAATTTGTGTATAAAATGGTGAGTTGTGTTTTAGTTGCCATGGACCCCCAGGTTGCAAGTTAAACTGACCAAGCCCAGATGAACCAAGCATGGAACCACAGGATGGAACCTAAGTGCTTGGGCCAAGGCATGGGGACCAAATAAAGAAGTGAACATCTCTGGGCATGATCCATGATCCAATCATATTGAGCCATAGCATCACCTTGTGGCATAATCCAGTCACATCATACCTCCTGGCATTAACTTATCACAAGATCCAATCAGATCACACCTTATTACCCTCTGCCTATAAAACCTGCCATAGCCCCCAGCTCAGGGAGACAGATTTGAGCTTTGCCTCCTGCTTCATTGCCAATCAACTTACAATGAAGTCTTTTTTTTTTTTTCAAAAGCCAGGGCCATAGTATTGGCTTCTATGAACATCAGCAAGGAACCCACTGTTTGCTCAGTAGCATCTCAAACCAGTTGTTACTGAGCAAGCTACTTTGCATTCATACAGTTACTTGACTTGAATGCAAAGCCATTTTGTTACAGTGTCCCATTCCAGCCCATGCAGAAGCCTCTGCTTACAGGTAAGTTCTCCCAGAGAAAAAAGATTGTGGTTTGATGGTTGTTCTTCCATCAGTTCACCTGGACAAATTGAATTCAGATTCTGTGAAGTCTGTTGGAAAGATAGTAGCCAATAAATAAGCTCAGTGGCTCCTTTCACCACCCTGATCATTTCTTTTAGTGCCCACAATATGTCATTGTTTTCCCAGTTCAAATTTGTGTTCTTGTCAATTTCAGCATCTGATTTAGTCTACCAATACTGCCTTCCCCATGTAAACTCAGCATTTTTTTTATTAACTTGAAAATGAAGATGCCTTTTCAATGAAAGCATGATATCTGCAGATTAATATTCAGAAGATATATGGATTTTAAAAACTTTTAAAGTATAATAAAACGTTCTTTTTAATGAAGTTTCAAAGAATCTTAAAACTCCTAGACCAGGGGTGTCTAATCTTTTGGCTTTCCCGGTCCACACTGGAAAAAGAAGAATTGTCTTGGGCCACACATAAAATACACTAACACTAACAATGGCTGATAAGCTAAAAAAAAAATTGCAGAAAAATCTCATAATGTGTTAAGAAAGTTTATAAATTGTGTTGGGCTGCATTAAAAGCTGTCCTGGGCTGTCTGTGCCCTGACAGGCTGTGGGTTGGACAAGTTTGTCCTAGACCCAAACCCCACATTTGAATATGGGAAAACTTGGGCCCAGAAAGAAGAGCTGACTTGTCAGAGCATGTTAGTGGCTGGTCTGGGAGAGGCTGCTTGTTCTGTGAGGCCACCAATGAGAACACAGGGTTCCAAAAATCAAGAATTCTCTGTCTTTCCTGAGCTCTTTTGGCTGAAAGTTAAGATGCATGCCTTCTCCAAATGGAAGCAGCCTGCAAAGTCCTGGCTTTGGCCTTGTCCAGAACTTCTGTTAAGCTGGCACAGAAGACAAGGTGCCAAAAGGAATGAGGAACCAGTCTGGTAGTGGTTGGAGAATGAGAAAGTCCCTCCATTCAGCTGAGAAGTGTTTTTATAGGCAGATTGATAGATTGTTTTGGCTGGGGTTCAGATGAAAAGAAATTCCAGATATGCTTATCTAAATCACCCTTCTACACTTAAGTTCTAACTGCCAACAGTACAAATATTAGATAGGGAAGATTTAATTCAATGAGGAAAACTGTACACTTAGGAAAAAGACCTTAATAGGCTAATGTGGCCACCAAAAACTCATTTGATCTTACGTCATGTTAGTTGAGTTAGGCACTAACAAAGGAGGTGATGGTGGTTCTCTTCCCTGTCCTTCTCAGAGTCTCTGACTCACGGCCCCTCTGCAACTCATCTCCTCCACCCCCAGGGCCTCCGGATTTGAGGTGCCTTCTTCCTAGAATGATTCTTCAGTGACTGACTTCTTGTCATTCAGGTCTCAGATTAAATTTAACCCCCAGGTAATGTACCACAGCCAACAAACATTTTTCATTTTCCTTACAGCATTTACTGTTATCTGAAAAGACTTATGTTATTGACGGTTGTCTATGCCCCAATTCCACAGATGACTTTGGTTATCTTTTTCGCTACAATTTACAGTGTCTGGCACAATCTCTAGTCTAGAGTATGTATTAATGTACATGTAATACTACGAATTACTATTACATATGTAGATGATGCCTTACATAGTAAGTGCTCAATTACTTGCTAATTCAGTGAAAGAGAGATATATTGTGCTAATAATGGTTATATTTATTATTCAATGTCTTTGAAGACTGGTTGAAAGTATAGAGATTTCACCTAGAGAAAAGAAGGCCCAGAGATGAAATGCAAAAGCTACTTTTAGCTATCTGAGGGCTGCCATTTGAAATAAGAGTAGATTTACATATTCAGTCATTCAACAATTTCTGAGCACCTAATCTGTGTTAGGCATTGTTGCATGTCCTAGGGAAACAGCAGGAAGAAAAACAGAGAGCAAAACAGACAATAAACAGATGCACAAGACAGTATGTAACATGTCAACTGTAACAGTCCATGGCAAAAAAAAAATATCTAGGAGGGCAAGGAGGACTGGATGGCCCATGGGGGATTGCAGGCTGGCTATTTAATAAAGGATGTCAGAGAAAGCTCAATGATAAGGTTATCACAGGTTGGGAGGCTAAGAAGAGTGGGTGAACTTTAAGCAGTGGTTCCCAGGCTTACCTGCATATTTAAGTTACCTGAGGAGCCTTAAAAAAATGCTGATTCTGGGAATCCACCCTCAGAGGTGCTGATTTAATTGGTCTGGATTGCAGCTTGGATAGAGAAAATTTTAAAAGCTCCCAAATGACTCTGATGTGTAATGAATTAGAGTCACTGACAGGGAGGCAAGATTTAGTACTAGTTAATAAGAGCCTTCCAACAATTCAAGATGATCAGCAATAGCTTCCTGGTGGTGTTTGGTGCTCCCTGGCAGAGAATGTGTTTAAGAATACCCAAAAGGCAATGAGATACTAATTTGCACTCATTAGGATGGCAGTTATAAAAAATAAAACAACAAACAAAAAATAACAAGTGTTGGTGTGAATGTGGGGAAAAGGAAACACTTGTGCACTGCTGGTGGGAATGTAAAATGCTACAGCCACTGTGAAAAACAAGTTTGATGGTTTCTCTAAAGGTTAAATATAGAATGCCTATGTGATCCCGCAATTCAATCCCAGGTGTGCACCCAAAAGAATTGAAAGCGCGGATACAAACAGACAGTTGTATACCAACGGTCTATAGCAGCATTATTCACAAGAGCCCAAAGGTGAACACAGCCCAAGTTTCCATTAATAAATAAGTGAATAAATAGAATGTGGTATATACATACTACAAAATTTTATTTCTCTTTAAAAAAGAATAAAGTTTTTTTGTTGTTGTTGTTGTTTTTGAGATGGAGTTTCACTCTTGCTGCCCAGGCTGGAGTGCAATGGCGCGATCTTGGCTCACCGCGACCTCTACCTCCCAGGTTCAAGCGATTCTTCTGCCTCAGGTTTCCAAGCACCTGGGTTACAGGAGTGTGCCACCATGCCTGGCTAATTTTGTATTTTTAGTAGAGACGGGGTTTCTCCGTGTTGGTCAGGCTGGTCTCGAATTTCCGACCTCAGGTGATCCGCCCGCCTCAGCCTCCCAAAGTGCTGGGATTACAGGCACGAGCCACCGCGCCCGGCCAGGAATGAAGTTTTGATACATGCTACCACGTGGATGAACCTTAAAAATAAATGAAACAAATAAATAACTGAAATAAACCACACACAAAAGGAGAAGTATTGTGATTCCACATACATGAGCATTCTAGACTCGGCAAATTCATAGGGAAAGAAAATAGAAAAGTAGTTATCAGGAACTGGGAACACAGGGGAATGCAGAGGTATTATTTAAGAAGTATAGAGTGTTTGGAATGATGAAAAAGTTCTGGAAGTGGATAGTTGTAAAGGTTGCACACCATTATGAATGTTCTTTTATTAGCTTTTTATTTTAGATCCAGGGGTACATGTGCAGGTTTATTATACGGGGGATTTGGTGTACAGATTATTTCATCACCCATGTAATAAGCATTGTTTGATAGGTAGTTTCTTGATCCTCACCCTCCTCCCACCTTCCACTCTCAAGCAGGTCGCAGTGTCTGTTGTTCCCTTCTTTGTGTCTGTAATGTACTCAATGTTTAGCTCCCACTTGTAAGTAAGAACATGCTGAATTTGATTTTCTGTTCCTCTGTTAGTTTTCTTAGGATAATGGCCTCCAGCTCCATTGATGTTGCTGCCAAGGACATGATCTCATTATCTTTTGGGGCTTAATATCACTAAATTATATTCTTAAAATGCTTATTGTATATATTAATGATAAATTTTGTTATCTATATTTTAGTATTATATAACAAAAGAATTCCTGGATGACCACGTATCAAGATACTGTACAGGGCTCCTGTACTGGGGGCAGGCTGGCCTGGCTATTTTAGGTTGCTTTTTTGTCTATGGCCTATGATGTAAACATACCCTTATAATATGAATTCTCCATCAACAACACCACCACCATTAGAATAATCTCTCTTGTACTGTCTTTCCTCTTGTAAAAGAAGAAAACAGACTCAGAGCATCTGGGATGAACATCTCTGGCTCCAGAGAAGGTACATTTTGAACCAACCGGGAATGTCAGGGTTAGAGAGCACCAAGTTCAAAGTAATGGTTCATTTGTGGCATGCCAATTAGGAGTTAGAAATAGCTTAACTTTAAACTAAGAGTGACGAGCAAAATTTAAGCATAGAAGAAGCTTTTTTAATTAGGCAGAACTGTCCATTGAACTAAAAGTAAGTCCAGTAATGACAATTAAAATAAATTCCAAACCACTTCTGCAAAATTCATGTTAGGTCCTTGGGTTGCCTCTGACACCCTCAAGCAATCCTGTCAACCACAACTGGATAGCTTTCATCTGGCTGAAGAGCTGTCCACTCCACTAAATTGGTTCATCGACAGCTATTCTTATGAGAAATTTTACTTTCTCTTCTTTTTTGCTTTCTCCGCGATCTTTTGATCCATTAATAAACTCCACAAACTTGTGGACTGTGTTTGCCATTTTCTTTGCTCTTAATGAAAGAAAATATAAAGACACAAATTCTGGGTAAATTTCCACATACGTTAGTATATGTGAAAATGGACTGTGAATGATAAAGTATGATAAATAAGTGATTATTGTTATTAATAATGATAGAGCAAATAGCAAAGGAAATCTTAGGTTATACTTTGTCACACACACACACACACACACACTCTCTCTTATACTTTCTGGAGAGTCAAGAACATTTTTTATTGTTATTTATTTATTTATTTATTTTGTTGTTGTTTTTTGTTTTGTGTTTTTTTTTTTTTTTTTTTTGAGATAGAGTTTTGCTCTGTCGCCCAGGCTGGACTGCAGTGGCACAATCTAGGCTCACTGCAAGCTCCACCTCTTGGATTCATGCCATTCTCCTGCCTCAGCCTCCTGAGTAGTTGGGACTACAGGCACCCGCCCCCAAGCCCAGCTAATTTTTTTTTTTTTTGTAATTTTTTAGTATAGACTGATTTCACCATGTTTGCCAGGATGTTCTCGATCTCCTGACCTCGTGATCTGCCTGCCTCGGCCTCCCAAAGTGCTGGGATTCAGGCATGAGCCACTGCACCCGGCCTTATTTATTTATTTTTGAGACAGAGCCTTGCCCTGTCCCCCAAGCTAGAGTACAGTGGCATGATCTCAGCTCACTGCAACCTCCACCTGCTGGGTTCAAGTGATTCTCCTGCCTCAGCCTCCCAAGTAGCTGGGATTACAGGCATCCGCCACCACCCTCGGATAATTTTTGTATTTTTAGTTGAGACAGGGTTTTGCCACGTGGGTCAGGCTGGTCTTGAACTCCAGACCTCAGGTGATCCACCCATCTCAGCCTCCCAAAGTGCTGGGATTACAGTCATGAGCCACCGTGCCCGGCCTTTGTTGTTATTTTTTGTGGGTTTTTTTGAACTGGTTTTGTTCATAAACAGCTGTATGACTTCAACAAATTCACTTGACTTTTCTGAGCCTCAGTTTCTTCATGGATCAATTGAGAAAGTTAGATTAAATTTATCATTCATCAAATATGAATTGAGTGCCAACTATATACCAAGCACTGAGCTGAGTACTAGATTCAATAGTAAAGAAAATGGACAGAGTTCCTGACCTCATGGGGTTCGCAGTATGGATGGAAACAGACATAAGCAAATGCACAATTAAAGAAATAAATCCAGTTTGTGGTCAGTTCTTCTGAGTTTCATTTCCCAAATGTTAATGTTTATATTAATCCACTAAGGATCTTGATAAAACACAGATTCTGATTTGTTTTTAGGTCTGAGGCAGGATCTGGGATTCTGCAATTCTCACAGACCCTAGGCATTGCTGATGCTGCTGGTTCCTGAGTCACAGGTGGAGCAGCAAAGTATAAAAGGCGTAAACATGACATTATGATAGAAAACACGCTGGCTTAGAAGGAAATGTTAGGTGATTGGGGAACACTGGAGGTGACATTCAACTGAGTTCTGATGTATGCAGAGAATTTGGACGTGAGAGGAACCAGGATAAGTGCATCGCATTCAAAGGGAAGAGCAACTGCAAAAGCCCTGAGACAGAAAAGACTTTTCATGTTCACTATCACAGGGGAAATGAGCAAGGGATTAAGCATCTGAGATGAGCTCAGAAAGCCAGACCCTGAGGGCTTTTTTGTGCTCTGGGGAGAAGTTTATGTTCTATTGGAAGATCAGTGAGAAGACACAGAAGGGATACAAGCAGAGTAATGACATGGGGGGTGATAATATGCCAAGGGTTTCTGCAGGAGTCCAGGTAAAAGGAGATGGTAGTTAAACATAGCATGGTAGCTGGGGAGATGGAGAGAAGTGGGTGGAATAAAGGTTTATTTGGGGAGAAAAGAGATAGATAAGAAAAACAGATTCCACGAGTGAGTGGAAAGAAGCACAAATAAAAGCCATATTTTAGAATTGCATATCTGAATAAATGTGGGTACAATTTAATGAGATGGGTGAAACACGTTAAGTGTGAGATACCTATAAGACATTCAAGTGAAGACGTCAAGTAGGCCATTGGATGTGTGTTTGTCTGGAGCTCAGAAGGGATGGCTGGACAGGAGATACACACTTGGAATTGCCAGCATTTCTACGGGATTTAGAG
Source organism: Colobus angolensis palliatus (assembly GCF_000951035.1). Lineage (NCBI taxonomy): Eukaryota > Metazoa > Chordata > Mammalia > Primates > Cercopithecidae > Colobus > Colobus angolensis. The sequence goes on from NW_012122932.1 coordinate 2,853,101, forward strand.
AACTGAGGAAGGATGTGATCACCCAAGAAGACAGCAAGGGTATTGATGAACGGCAATACTGAGATGTACAGTAGAGAAGGTAGAACCAGCAGAGGAGACTGAAAGACTATCCAGGATGTTTTGGGGACATCAGATGAGAGTGGTATTTTGGAAACCAAGAGGAACATTTCAAGTGAATATATGTATGTATAATATACATATAATATATAATGGAAACTAGAGTACTTTTTCTCTTTGTCTTTGTATGTATCAAACTTTGCAATAAAATTGTTAGACCAGAGGGCTCCACCATTGCACCAATGATCTCTGCAGTAAGTACCTCCTCTCCCACCTGTTAGGAGTGTCATGTACACAAGAAACATTCTTGAAAATATACACAACACATCCACAAAAGATCCCATTACTCCTTATCCAAGTATTTTTTTCACCCTTTCTGCCCAGGCTTGCACAGTCTTTTGCAAAGGAATTACATTTGAATTAGAGAAAATAATGTTTCATTTTCTTACCAATCAACAGTTAGGAGAAGAGTACAAGGGCATTCTGACTTACAAGAGAGCCTGCCTAAAATTGAATTATTTTTTTCTGGTGAGAATTTTATTAACCTTAAGTGTAAGGTCCCCAGTGGTTTCTATACTGATAAAAGATTGAATATTAACGAAGAGAGCCTTAACGTTCCACTCAGCCTGACTAAACTTTAGACAGCCTTCTTCCTGACTCCAGGCTCTGAACTCCCTTTTCTTAGAGAATTTACTTTAGAAAATTTGTAATTGCAAATTCTTTCTCTAACACTTTGAGATGTAAATGAAAGATACTCACAGTTTTACTAGGACTGTCATTCTCAAGAACCTGGGAGCCATCCCTTTGAAAGGAAATCATCAATAAATATAGTGCTCTTATCTCTCAGTCGGTGTGGGAGGGTAACAGCCTAATTTAGGTGGACACTTTGTTCCAAGTTGTAAAACTATCTCTTGTCATGAAGATATGAGAAAGTTTACTTATCCTTTGGGTAAGGCTAATTAGGTAGCATATTAGGTAATCCCTCCCTCCCACTCCATTTCTTAAAAACTCTCCTACCCTTTGTTGTAGTGAAGTTGAAGTCAGATTGCATTCTGGTCTCTCTCCCTATTGCCATAGCCTTGGAAAAGAAAAACGTCATCTTTACCTGTTTAACTTAATCCAATGCAATTTTTGTTTTGACAGTGTACATGATTTATTACAAGTACAGATGTTCCTAGACTTATGATGGGGTTACCTCCCAGTAAACCCATTGTAAGTTGAACACGTTGTAAATGGAAAATGCATTTAATGCGCCTAACCTACAGAACATTGTGACAGCCTAGCCTACCTTAAATGTGCTCAGAAAGCTTACATGGGCCTAGAGCTGGGCACAGTCATCTGGCAGCAGATTACTCTGTAGAGTATAGGTTGTTTACCTTCATGATCACCTGACTGATTGAGAGTTGTAGCTCACTGCTGCTGCCTTGCATGGTAAGATGGTATCATACAGCATATTGCTCTCCTGGGAAAAGATCAAAATTCAATATTGGAAGTACAGTTTCCACTGAATGCATATTGCTTTTAAACCATGGTAAAGCAAAAAATTCTTAAGTTAAACCATCATGTTGGGGACCATCTGTAATTATATGTGTGTGCCTTCTTCATTACCTTTATTATTGGCCATGAACAAAATCTGAGTTTAACCTATAGGAGAGATAAACTCAGATAATAATTGCATTGCTAATACGACTTATGTAAATTAATTTTTCAAATACTTCTTTATTTAAAATAGAAATAACAGAATCTGTGAATATGTTGTTTTTCCTTATAACAAATAACCTGAGCAATACTATGTAATTGTTTTAAAGTATATATCATTTCCTTTAAATATATGCACTCTTTCCCCCCAGGTTTCTTGAGAGACTAAACATACAAATGGACAATGGCCAGACCATGTGTAACAATAAAACTCCAATGGACAATCTCTGGCAGCCAGCCCAGAATGATCAGGACTTGCTCAACGACTGCGAGCTAGCTTCCCCCTTTTTTAACCCTCTTACCTGCTTCCAACTCAAAACTAACAACAGAACACCAAATATGCTGCTCCCCAAAGCAATTACATAAGAGCCTCACTGCTTGTTAGTGCACCTCCTGCTTCATTGTGCCAACAACCTCCAATCAGAAGATATCACAAGCCTTCTTTTCCCCACTTACAAAGCATTTTTACTCCCCTGCCTGTCTTTGAGACTTTGCTAAAATCCAAGGATGGTGGCGGATCCTCTTGCTTTATCACGCTCTGAATAAATTGCTTCTGTTTGTTCTCATCTGTGTGGTCTTCATTTATTTCCATATTCTAAATGTGTTCTAGATGTTACACTTATTTGAAATCTTGTATTTTTGCATTAAATAGAAATCCTTTCTGAGGGAGAAAATATTTCTTATGATTTGGCTTACATTACTTTGGGTTCTTGCACTAAGTTCTCAGGTCTCCCAGTTAACGTTTTTTCTTTTCTTTGTTTTTTTTTTAACAGAATGCTTTTTTTTTTTTTTTAAATGAGGATTAAATAAGATAGTTTGCATAGCCTTGTTCCATAATATGAAGCATCAGAGCAGTGGTGCTTCAAAATCACCAGCAAACACTAGGATCATCTGGAGGGCTTGGTTAAACACAGACTGCTGAACCCACCCACACTTTCTAATTTAATGCATCTGTGGTGAAGACCAAAATTTTGCATTTTTAGTAAGTTCCCAGGTAATGCTGACGTCGATGCTGGTCTCAGGACCACACTTTGAGGACCACTGACCTAGAACCTTACAAGGGATGCCCTTAATCTTAACCTCCATTCTACCTTTGCAAATTATTTTCTTCTGCTTCGCACTTTGAAATGTCTTCCTTGGAAGTGAGTTGATTTTGACACTGATATACTGAGCACCTACCATATGGCAAACAATGCACCTGGAAGATTTTTCATGTTGGCTAATTCAATCTTCACAATTATCATTATCATGTGATGTAATATCATAATGTCCCTTTTTCAGAAGAGGTTGGAGCTCAGCATGGTTAAGAGACACAATGTTTTGTAACTATTAAGTGGTGAAGCTGGGATTTAAACCCACACATTTTTATTGCAAGTCCAGTATTTCTCCTGCTGAATTTTAAACATGCTCACTTAGAAGTGAATATATTTCCTTTAAAAAAAATGCTAAAGTTTTGCTTTTTGTGTAGAAACTTAAGACTCAAAATACTGATGATGACAGCTTAATATGTGTTGTTAAATGTGCTGGCTATAGAAAATGTTAGGAGAAAAAAGGAATAAATCTTATAGGATGGAAATTATGTATAATGGAGTTTTTATGTAATTCTAAAATAATTCTGTTTGATTTTTTTTGAAAACCCTACAGACAAGGACAGCAGGGTAGGGAGGTGGTTGGTGCACAGCTGGTGAAGGTTAGATAGTTTTGAACTGCAAACATGCAGAGTAAAATTCTGGAGGCAAAATCTTAATAGACTTTTCAAGAACCTCAAATATCACACATACTGGGCATGAAACAAACTTCAAAGCCCAAAGAGGATCTGTCTGTATAGAGTACAATGGAGTTAAAAGCTGTAAGGAATACAAAGGATTTCAGGATGAAAGGCACTGTTTTCTGAGGCCATGCCTGAATGTAAAGCCAAAGCAGGACACATAGACAAGGTGAGGTCTACATCTGGGGAGATACCCACTGCTGCACAGCATGTTAACCACTAAGGATTCCATTCTTCTTGGAAATGAAAGGCCAAATAATAGTGCTAGTAAATTAGACCTCAGAGGTGGTCTCTCTTTAAGAAAACTCATTTTCCAAAAGTGGAACTGAGCAAACAGTTGCAGAGATAGATTTCTTTTCTTTACAAGATCTTTTTTTTCTTTATATGTGCACAGTCTAGGGTCTCTGGTTTGTGTTGAAAACATTTTTTACACACACTTGTTAAGGAATACACTTACCAGGCACAGAAATGTCTTCCTTTGGGGTAAAACACATGACATGTTTTCAATATTCGGCTGATCATTTCCTCAAAATTATTCCTGTGATTATGAGAAATTCAGCACAGGGAAAAAATGTGGACCACATAAGCCCTCTCCGCTTTGATTAATCATTTACCCTAAGCATAAGCACTCAAGGAAAAGTGAACTTTCCTGTACTCTGATAGTAACCTGCTCTCCATTCCTTTGCAACAGCTGGCCTCTGTAACTGGGCCCAATCGCCAATGGATACAGCTCTCCATATTTTGCCAGGATCTTGGTTTGCTGTTGCAAAGTACTATGGTTTCTCTTCTCACTTCTGCCTCTGACAATGCAAAAAATCCTTTGCCCAAGGGAGAGATGAAACGGCTTAATTTTATGCTGTTTCAGGCGTAGTCAAACAATGGCCAGTGGGCCAAATCCAGCCTGCTGTCTGTTTTTATAAATAAAGTTCTAGTGGAACACAGCCATACTCAATCATTTATGTAGTTCCTCTAGCTGAGTTTACACTATGAAAGTAGAGCTGAGTAATTACGAGAACAATTGCATGGCCCACAGAGACACTTCACTCCATTTACGACCCTTTATGAAAAAGTCTCATGACCCTTGCTCTTTTGTAACCAGAGATGTTTGGTCTAAAGAAGAACATGGCATAAAGACACAAAGACCTAAAAAAGCCTAAAAGGAGCCTATTTACTGGGAGTCATTCATTCCTCTGGATTCTCTCACTAAGTGGAAAGCAACCCCCTTCCAGTTGACCATGCCAGAAACTGAGCATCTTGTTCATTTTTCTCTTCTCCTTTACCTAAGTCATTACCTACTTTGAAGATCTCTTAAACCCCTTCACTTCTCTCCAATCTGCTGTCAATACCCTAGGAGAGGGCTTCCTTTCATCTTCACCTAGCCTATCACAACCACTTCTATCCCACTGACTACTTTGTCTTTGTCTTCAAATTCTTAGTATATTAGACAGCTTAAATTTAACGTGTCCAAAATTGAACTCTTGATTTCCCTAACCTCAAACCTGCTTCCCATCTGAACACATAGCAAATCTATTTCTCCAGTTGCTCAGGTTAAAAATGTGGAAGGCATTCTTACCAAGTCTCTGTCTCTTCTACCTCCAATACATCAGCAAATCCTGTTAGCTCTACCTTCGTAATGTTTCCTGATCCCAACCCTTTACCGGCCACTCATTGTTAAACCATTCTAGTTCCTACTACATCATGCTTCACTTGGTGACTACAAAGACCTCTCAACTGGTATCCCTGCTTCCATCATTTCTCACATACAATCCACTCTTCACCCACTAGGCAGGATGAGCTTTGAAAAATATTGTGATTGAAACATATCACTTCCATACTCACTGCCGTTAATCTCACTAGGAGTAAACCTAGAGGCTTCACCATGACCTACGTGAATTTGCAAAGCTGGTCACTGGCTGCTTCCATCATCTTGACTCTCACCACTCTCTTTCCCGCACTGTTCCCACTAAGGAGACTTCCTGACTTCCACATTGTTCCCCGATGGTACCAACTGTGCATCCACCTCCACCATCCACCTCTCACCTGATGCTACCACCATCTGGATCTCTCTATCCAAGTGACCAGAGAAGCTCACCTTTCACTTCATTCAGGTGTCTGCTCAGATTCACGTCTGCAGAGAGGACTTATTTAAAAAAGAATCTTCCCTCGCTCTCTATTCTCTTGACTTACATTATTGATTTTCACAGCTGTTACCTTTTATGCTCCCACACACACTTGAATAACTTGAATGTAAAATCACTGAAAGCAAGAACTTGGGCTGTTATATTTACTGAAGTATTTTCCAGCACCTTTTAGGTACTGTTACAGTACCTAGCACATAGTAGTGCTGTGAAAGTACAGTTGGTTCTCTGTGTCTGTGAGTTCCACATCCATAGATTCAACCAACTGTGAATCATAAATATTCTTTAAAAAATAGTCCCTGTATTAAGCTTGTACAGACTATTTTCTTGTCATTATTATATAAACAATACATATAACAACTATTTGCATAGTATTCACCATTGCATTAGGTGTTGTTAAGTAACCTTGTTAAAGTATATGAAAGGATATGCTTAAGTTAAATGCAAATACTACACCATTCTATATCAGGTACTTGAGCATCCTTAGACTCTAGTACCCCAGAGAAGTCCTGGGACCAATCCCCTATGGATACCAAGGGACAAATGTATCTGTAGAATGACTGACTGACTGACTGAATGAATGAATGAGCTACTTCTTAATTAGTTATTCTGCCTTGGCAATTACTCTTTCCCAACACTCTCAATACTGAAGTCAAGATATGTTTTTCCCCCAAAAGAAACTAGCTAATTTCTCCCTCTTGTTCAAAATCTTGTAATGTCTTCCCATTGCAATTTTGATAAAATAGCAAATCTTGACCTGGTTTAACCTGGTCCCTACTTACCTCTCTAGCTTTATTTGTGACACTGCTCCATAAGCAACACTAAATGAAGTGCCCGAATTCCCACTCAGTGAGATGAGAAACACTTGTTAAACTCCTTCCTTTTCTTCCCATTCTTTACCTGGCAAGCTGTCACATGTCCTTCAGCACCCAGCTTAAACATCTTATTGTCTGGGAAGCCATCCTGACCTCAACATTGTCCCTGTCATATATGCTTCCATTGTACCCTATAATTGCATATCATAGTTTTTATCACCTATATTTAATTGTTATTTAAAGATATGTGACTCCCAACCACACTAACTTACTGATTTTGGTATCAACAGTGCCTGGTACAACAAATATATGTTAGACAAGTAAAAAGATATACAAGGTAGCCCTTGCTTGAAAGAAGTTTAAAGTTGTGATAAACACAATGGGATTTCCCCTTTTATTCAGCTCAATAGTTCTGTTAATCCTGTGTCTAAACCACTCCCCCAGACAGGTGCATTTGGGTCACCAATCTTCTCTTTGAATTACAAGTTATAGCTGTTAACATCACATACAAACCTCTAAAGGGTTAACAAGTTTCTCCAGAGAATATCAGGAGCCTTTCCCACAATGTACTCTGTAGGCTAATAATACTTTTAATTCTATTTTCTAGGCATGTTCTAGGCACTGAAGTTGTTATAAAGATTAATAAATTGGGTCCAAAGCGGTAACTCACACCTGTAATCCCAGCACTTTGGGAGGCCGAGGCAGGAGGATCATAAGGTCAGGAGTTCAAGACCAGCCTGGCCAATGTGGTGAAACCCCGTCTCTGTTAAAAATACAAAAAGTAGACTGTCCCGGGTGGGCAGAGCAAGATGGCCGAATAGGAACAGCTCCAGTCTCCAACTCCCAGCGCGAG
>NW_012122932.1:2866264-2943898 GCF_000951035.1 Colobus angolensis palliatus
GGGGGAGGGATTGCATTGGGAGTTATACCTGATATAAATGATGAATTGATGGGTGCTGACGAGTTGTTGGGTGCAGCACACCAACATGGCACAGGTATACATATGTAACAAACCTGCACACTGTGCACATGTACCCTAGAACTTAAAGTATAACAACAAAAAAATACAAAAAGTAGCCAGGCATGGTGGCGGGCACCTGTAATCCCAGCTACTAGGGTGGTAGAAGGAGGAGAATCACTTGAACCCAGGAGGCAGAGGTTGCAGTGAGCCGATATCGCACCACTGCACTCCAACCTAGGCAACAGAGTGAGACTCCACCCCCCAAAAAAATGAATAAATCTAAAACACTTACAATGTTGCAATATTGTTTGGCATGTAGTGTCTGTTCTCTGAATCCTAGCTATTAATATTCATCTTTTGTGTTCATTTCAAACAGATACAAATGACATTGACATTGACATTGGTCCTGTCTTCTAGCTCACAATGTAGCAAGAAACTCAGCCTGATCAATGACTGATCATTATGACAGCTGGGGGCTGTTGAAATTACAAGTATAAATAGCGGCCAGAGAAATACACTGGAGTTTTTCCAGACATAACTGATAGAAAACAAAATTTAATATAGCAGAGAAGAAATAAAGGTGCTGGAAGCTCAAAGGAGTGGAGATGGAGTTTATAAGGTGGTAAACGAATGTGAGGGGTAAGAATTTGGGAGGATTTGAGGCTGGCATAAGCATAAGAGAAGCAGGGAGTATCCAGTATCTTGATGGGGCATAAGGATTTTGAAGAAAAAGGCTCTGCATTCTATTCCACAACCAACATGTATACACTCACACCTACATGCCCTGCCATGCGCCCAACATATAAGAGAAGGCGAGGGAGTGAAGGTGATGGGAGAGGCAGGTGGAGAATAATGGTGGGGTTGCTCAGAGATAGACAGATTGAAGTTCAGATTCTCTAACTTGATTAGACCCTCTACCCACAACTTCTCCCCCTGCACCTGGTTACTAGTCATCCCTAGAGCCAAAGACAGAATCATGTAAAGTAGGCTCATTTAGAAATACTGGCTGCGGCATTCCAACCTGGCAAACCAAAGAACTGTATTGCAGTACCATGTCAATGTATATCCGCATGATGCTTATGACAAATGTTTAAAAAGCCTTAAAAACATTCATGCTCCAAAAATTCCAAAAGAAAGAAATCATTATAGCTGTTCACAAAGATTTCTGTACATTATTACTCACAACCATGTTGTTCATAACTGGAAAATATGAAACATCTAAATGTCTATATTTGGGTAATGGTTATATAAACAATTCATTAACACACAGCCATTGAAATTCAGGTTTAAAATATTTAATGATGGGACATTTCTCCTAAATACCATCTGAAGTTAAAAACACGTATAAAACAGTAAAGCACAAGCTCAACCTTTATAAAAAATATATATTTATATATGGGCCCAGATACTACTGTGAAAGATTAACTTATGACCTTTTTAAAAAAATTACAAAAATACTAGAAGAAATGAGTGATTACCTTCTTCCTCCATCCCAAGAAAATAACTAATATTTGTACAACTACAAGGATTGAAGACTCCAGTGTCAAGCTTGACAGGGAAGCAACAGAGCCTCCTGCCTTCAAGGGATCTGTGGAGGTGGTGGTGACCAGGACAAAGTGAAAAACAAAAGGTGCAGCTTAACCCAGAAAGAGGAAGAGGTCCACAAAATGTCTGAGATTGAATTTACCATTGAGACCCAGCTTGAGGAATTCACAGAAAAGTTAACTAATTTAGAGATTAAAAGAAATGTGGCATTTCATACATCTGAATGTTGTAAAGTAATATTGAAATGCAAATCTGGTATATGTATTTGATATACATACACATACATCCTTACATATACAAACATATATATGTACAGGTTACATCCTTACATATACAAACATATATATGTGCAGGTAAATGGTACATACATGGTACCTAATATTCATATATATAACATACCTGTATTTATTACATATGACTCCATATATTAATATTATCTACATCCAAAGTGGTTATCTCTAGGTGATATTAATCTAAAACAATCTGAATTATTTCTTCATACTTTTTTTTACCTTTTCCCAATATTTCCCATCAAATGTGTATTACATTGCTAATCCACAAAAAAATTTTTTTTTCAAAATGCATTGCCTATGTCTGGCTTTGCGCATAAAATTGATTTGATAATTATATTAAATCTGCATGTATTGTTCCTCTAACAAGTTATTAAACTTACTAATTGGCATACTTCATTTTAAGAAGTTTTTAATTGCAAATGTAGCTATAAACTGTGGTGTGGTGCTTAAGAGAAGAAATTTTCTTAGGTTTTGCCCATCCACCTGAAGCTGCTACAAAGAAAGAATAACTTTAATAATTTTTTCCTTTTAACAAAGCATCTTCTCCTCTTCTGTGGATGTTTTGGAGCTTACAACTTTGTCCTGAATGTAACCACTTCTCATCAGTGGTACCACTGATATTAGTGCAAGCCACTATTATCTCTAATTTACTTCTTACAAGTTTATTTCTTGCAATAAAATCTTGTCTTCAATTTCCTGCCCTTATGGCCTATGCTCTACACAAAAGCTAGAGTTATATCTCTGAAATCAAAGGCAGACAATGTATATTTCCCAAAATTATTGAATGGCTTCCCAGCTCATGCAAAACATCCCAAGTTTCCACTATGACTTGGTAGAATATACCAGGATATAAGGAACCTGGCACCAGCTGCCCCTTTGGTCTCAACTTTCACCAGTTCTTCTCCTCGCTCTGCTCCAGGCACAAGCACCTCCTCTGTATTTCTCCAATATGTCAAGTGCACTCTGACCTGTGCACCTGTTGTATTTTCTTCCTAGAATATTCACTTCCAAATATCCACTAAGTTCCCTTTTTGTCTGCACTTAGGTCTCTGCTCAAAGGTAACCCCATCAAAGAGCACTTTCCTGACTATTCTAACGAATGTAGCATACTTTGTCATTCTCAGATTCACTATGCTGCTGTATTTTTCTGATGGTATTTATCTAACATATTGTGTATTTCTTTGCTTTTTAATGTCTATTAACTGTCCCCCCACCAATAGATAAGTGCCATGAAAGCAGAGGCTTTGTCAGTTTTCTTGGTTCATAATAGGTACTTAACAGATTCAAGATAAGCATTGAATGGTGCCATTGTAGACTATCTTGGAAATATGGTTGTATCACCTGCTACTATAACATGTGGTTATTTATCCACTTTATCCAAAGTACTGCCTTCAGATACTTCAATCATCTACTAGTAAATAAAATACTCTACCTTTTCCTCAAGACTTTATATATGTTACATTCAATAGAGATCATAAGTCTGTCCTCTCCAGTTCCATTATTTGTTTTGTTTTCGGAACTCAGTTGAACTGTTTCTATTTCAAAGTTTAGGGTTTCTGACCACCCTAATCTCCATTTTTTGTTCTCCCATAAGCATTACAATTTTAATTTTTTACACTGATTATTTTTAGTTTAGATTATCTTATCCCTTTAGAGAATTTTTTAAAGTATAAATAAGGTCTGATAATTAACTAATCTATGAATCAATCAACTAACCAACCAATCAATATTTATTACTTATTTACCATGCTTGGCCGTGGAGCTATAGTTGAGAGTGAGACAGATAAGGCCCCTGTCCTTATAGTGCATGTGATAATGAATTATATATTGTAGAATCACTCTTCTTTTTACAAATTGTCCATGAGCTTAACTAAAGATGCACACATTTGTAAGTAGCCAGGAAAATGTAACTTCAAACAATGAGATACAATTTCTACCCATCAGACTCAAAAAACGTTAAATTGCTAATTTTTTGAACTGGTGAGGATGTGCTGAAAGCATACTCTCAGGACTGGTTGTGAGAGGACACATTAGTAAAGTTTTTTGGATGCTAATTTGGCAGTGTGTTTGAAACTTTTGAATGCACATTTTCGACATATCTATTCCAGGGAAATGCCCCAACACTTGCTTAGGTGTCCAAAGACGCATGCAGAAGGTTATGTGTTGCTGTAGTTTTTTGTAAAAATGAACACTTGGAAATGGTACAAATCTTCACAAATCTGTAAGTGATTCATTAAATCACAGCACGCTGATACCCTTAAAAAATACTATGCAAGTGTTAAAAACAATGAGAATCCCTTCTCATTGTTTTTACATATACATAGGGATCATATACATAAAATAAAAAGTATACAGCCATGGATAAACAATGAAACCAGGGAAGTAGTTGCAGGGTCAGAAGACAGAGAAAGAGTTTTTTTTAGTCAGAAGGAGGTTTGATTTTCATCAGGAAGATATTTAATCAGCAGAAAGTTCAGTTATATTTGTAATATTTTATATCTTAAGCTGGGCCATGGACATACAGGTGTTCCTTCATTTTTTTTTTTTTAGTACCTTTTGTTATATCTAAAATAGAGCTGGAAGCCATTAACACAGGAACAGAAAACCAAATACTGCATGTTCTCACTTATAAGTGGGAACTGAACAATGAGAACACATGGACACATGGAGGGGAGCAACACAGACTGGGGTCTGTTTGGGGGCCAGGAGAAGGGGAGTATCAGGCTAAATAGCTAATGCATGTGAGGCTTAACACCTATGTGATGGGTTGAAAAGTGTAGCAAACCACCATGGCACATGTTTACCTATGTAATAAACCTGCATATCCTGTGCATGTATCCTGGAACTTTAAATAATTTTTAAATGATTTTTTTAATTTAAAAAATCTTATTTTAAAATACATTTTATTTTATTGTATGTAAGTGTACAGACGTTGTGTTACACTTACAATAAAATAATGTAATGTATCCAATATACATGAGTTGATAAAATAATCATACATCAACATACTTAACATATCATAGGAGTTTGAATAAAATAAAAACTGAGAAGAAGAGGGAGACAGATATGCATATGTATGCATACATATACACACATTCAATATAAGTTGATCCAGAGGTCATGGCCATAAGAATGCACACCCAATTGTTAATCATAAATATTTCGGGCAGGGAATTGAAGATGATGGGAGACTTCTTCATTCGGAGTATTACTAGAATTTTAAACTACATGAATTTGTATGCTTATGGGTTACTTGTTTAACTGAAGGATAAGGAAAGACTTCTCCCTCACCTGTGAATCCCATCTTTTTCACTCTGGCCAACTCACAAGTCTTCTCACTTTGCACTAGAAGGATAATGTACTGTTCTTGCCAAATAGGTCATACACAAGAGTATTAATTTCTCCAACCAGCTGGGTGTGACCCCTGCTCCAAGCAGAAAACAAACAAACTCACTGACTCAACAAGAGGCTTGGTCAAGGAATGTCAGGTTAGATATAGGCATATGTTTGTCCATTTGTTCACTCAACCATTCCTTCACCAACTCAATCACATGTAGATGCACTCAGCAGAGTGTTTGATGGTCCACTCTATTTCAGGCACTGAGAAGAGGAAGCAGGCACAGTTCCTTCCCTCAGGGAGCTCAGAGGCTACTGAAGGAGACAGACATGAATCCAGTAACTGCATATACATAAAATTACAGCTATGGTGGATATTATTAGGGGAGGTACACAAGCTATCATTGACCTTGATGGGAGAACAGAAAACACTTTCTTGAGGAGATGATAATTGAGCTGCAACTTAAAAGAGGAATAGAAGTTGACAGAGAAAAGGCAGAAAACATTGGGGACTGAGGCTGGAAGTGCAGCCGTGAGAGATACATAACTTAGTCAAGCAACTGAAAGGAGACAAAGATCACTGGAGCGCAGAGAGTGAGGGGATGCCCCATGTCAGATGCGGCCAGCAAGGGTCACATCAGGAGGGGGTTGGAAGTTGTACTAAGTATTTAGGTATCATCATCAATTCAGTGATTGTTTTAAGAAGGTTGGCACTAGGGGTGACATGATTAGATTTGCATTTTGACCTGTCTGGTGTATAAAAGAGAAGGGGCAAGAGTATTTGTTTGTGTTGTTTATGTGTGTGTGTGTGTGCACTTTTGTTTTTGTTTTTGTTTTGTTTTGTTTTGTTTAGGGTGGTCTCAATAATTTAAAAATATTTTCCTTTTATCGATACCAGTCAACCTATCTAGAACCTGGTTACTGGTGGAAATGGTGCCACCTCCTAGGGGATGTTTGAGATATTTTTGGGATACTGGGTTGTAGTTATGATTGGGGAGCACAACACAAATCTAGAGGAAGGACAGGTGACACATTACAACATGAGGGACAATCCTTCATAAGAAAATTATCATTCCACAGGCCACATTCTTCATGATTTTAGAACATCCTGCCAGCCACTTGTGTAAGTGAAAAATTTATTTGTAATTATCTAATCTAGAGCATAACTCCTTTTACTTATAGATAAAAAGAATTTTGCATGGTAATTTCCATACACTGAATGAAGGGAAGGGTATGCTTTCATTTGGTTCAGAACAAATATTCACCCTGTCACCTACATACAACATGTCTGTGTTAGACTTTGTTGGTAGTTGTCACATCCATGGTGGTGACTTAATGTACAAATGCACATATCTGACTACTTTATTAGGTTTCTGTTGTAGATGAGCCTGAGCATTTATACAATGAAATGTATGTTATTTTATCAAAATTACTCTCCTTTTGTTGCTTCTTTATATTTCAGTTAAGGCATTATATTGATAATTGTTCATTGTGTGTAGATAGGTTAGATTACTCGTGCATTTCATTTCAGTATTGCAAAGGGGTATTACAAGATTTTTGTTTTTAAAAAGAGAGTAGCAGTTGATCTGGCGTGATTGAGAATTACTGGCCTAGAAAAATATTACTTTCAAGAGCTAGGCTGTTTTGATAGACAAGACACACTTCAGGTGTCTTGTCTAAATGAATGCACTGGAGTGTTCCTAATTTATCAGTCCTGGATACGTGCAGTTAAAGCTCAGTGAATGTCAAAGGTTGGAGAGAGCAGCACAGGTGCAGAGGTGACACACTACTTCCCTATCAAGAAAATTAGAAAGATATGCTCCAGCTTCAAGCTTTTCTCAAAGTCCTGAAGGATTTTTAACACATCTTCCATAAAAAGCTGTACTTCATTATCCCATAAATATCTAATTTGACAACATTTACAAATCAAGTTTGTGGAATTTTGTTGTATTCATGTGAGTGTGTGTTTTGTACTGTCTCAGAACAATTCTTAAAGTAGAAATGGTTTTATGTGCTAGAAACTGCTGAGATAAGAAAATTAATTTTGTGGTTAGCTTGAAAACAAATGGTGGTCTCTAATATGCAATGTAATGTAATATAACATAATAAGGGTATCCCCTTAGGGTTGACTGTGGCAGCTTTCCAAGCCTTCAGGCCTTGTCAGTTTCATTGTTTTAATAATAACGGAATAAAGAACAGTGATACTCATTATCTGAGTGCTACTATATGCCAGAAAATGTTTTGTAGGCATTAACTGATTTTTATCATCACAACAGCCTATGGATATAGATATTACGACTATATCCAATTTACAGATGAAGCAACTGAGGCTCAGAGACTTGAACTGATGTGTCCAAGGTCACATGGCTGGTAGATAGTCCAGAACCAGATATCTTAATCCCTATGACAGATGAATGTAATAATATTTTAATTTAATCACCAGTGGTATAATTATGAAGATAATCTAACAGTAAAATCATAATCTGGAATACAGATGAATAGAAATGTTTGCCTCTTAAAAAACCATCTGATAACTCCTTTGAGAAAGACTCACCCAACCATAAGGAGGATGGGGAGTGCAAATCTACAATGCATCGAGAAAGAGAGAACAATGAACAACATAATGAGCACCAGAAGCAGTGGTGTGAGCAGTGGTTGACCTCCTGGGTCTAGGGAAGGCATTCTGGCATTTGTGTTGCTACTCCTCATCCCTGCCCTAATCACCAGAGCTGCCCTGCAAAGCCTTACAATATAGTGAGTTCCCTAACACCAGAGTGTTGGAAGCAAAAGTTAGAGGAGTGCAGGTTAGTGACAGAGGCTATTCCTTCATCTAGTAGACTAATGGTCTACCTGGGTCTACATGGGTCTCTTACCACTCTGAAATAAACAGAACCAGGAATGACGGAATACTTCGCTAAGTGTACCAGATATTTAGAGAAAAATTACCACTTCTCAGACCAGCTAAACAGCCAAGCGATGGGGTGAATTTTGCTAATTTAAAAGAGAGAAACATAGGCTGACCATTATAGTTGCATCATTGCTCCTCTTCCCGCAAGAGGGCAAAGCACATTAACTCTCTCCCCACCAAGAGACAATGATCAGAATAATCAACATAAAGTGAGGGAAAGGATTTTTATTGAAAAAGCTGCTATAGCAAAGTTTGTGGTGCTAAATATTTCTTTATAAAAACCAGCACTTGACGATCAGCCTCCCTGTTCAGCTACAGACAGGACAGCAAATGGTTGGGTAAGAAAATGCATTGCTATTCACCCAAGACGGTTAGGCTAATCAGCAATGGAAAAAAACATCTGAAAACACCTGATAAAAGGGCAAATATGCTGTAAAGGCTCTCTCTCTCTCTCTCTCTCTCACACACACACACACACACACACACACACACACACACACGACAGATTTTAAAAATGAACATCTGAATACAGCCTTCAGTTATCAAAAGCTTCCTTTATGGTTCCTATTTAATCCACATAATTCAGGGAGGTTAGAATTACTATTATAAGTGATACTTTCAGATAAAGAAACTCAGATTCAAAAAGATTAATTTCATTCACTTTGTATCCAAGTGGGTCTGCATCTGTAGTGCACAGGAAAGCACCTTGAATGGATGTTTGACAAAAACTGACTTCTTAATCTTTCAAAGCTGACCTCATCACACCACCACCACTTGCTGGGGCTGGTGGTGGAACTGGGCTTGAGGGACCACAGTTCCTGTAATATACGGTACTTCTTACATGCTCAGGGAAATCATTTATCATTGACATTCTACAGTAAGTGAAATTTCCACCCACCACAGAATTCATTTTATTTTTCATATTGTCAAATGACATAAAATAATTTTCTCTGGTTTCTGCTGCTAAAATGTCTTTATAGTGGAACTTATTATAATATCCTAAGAGGAAGCAAGCATGATAGGATAACTAATGAGTATGTCCACATGAGAGTCAACCTTCAAACACACTAGAAAATCAGCCAAACCAGCTGGAGATAAAATGGCTGACTGGCTGATTGAATCATGTATTCCTCACTGGTCCAGTTGAGAAGAGCTTCTGGGTACATCTCCTCTTTACTTTCTGCCTGCCTTTACCTCTTTTCTCCCCAAGTTAAAATCATTACAGGTTCTTCTCAACCTCCAATTTTGAGGCTAGTATAATCCTTAATAGAAGGAGAGGTAAGCATCCCCTGATCAATTACAAGAGGTCTATACCTCAACATGGCCTTCCTGTGACTCCAGTTACCCTGTCCAAACACTGAAGTTGCACATTGGCGCAGAAACTGGATTCCTTTCTTTTCCTGTTCCTTATTTCTTCCTCCTCACCTCCTCCCTTCTCCATTTCTTTCTTTTTGATTAAATGAGTAAAACATGAACACATTCTCATTATTAACAAAATTGGATTAGGAATAATTACTGTCTGGCATGGCCATGTGTTGACAGAGATCTGGAACCATTTTGAACTGCTGTGGGAGCATCACCACATTGACAGAATGTTGGTACTACCTAGTAAAGTAGAGATGTATACACCTGCTACCCGCTCCTAGGCAGAGAACCTAAAGAAACTGACACATGTACCCAAGGTGACATTATTATTTATGGACTCATTTTCTGTAATTGCAAAACACTGGAAATTATATAAATATTCATTAATAGAATAATAAAAAAATAAACTATAGTCATAAAGTTGACTACTACATAGGAGTAAAAAAGTTTAAATAAACTAAACATATCAATATTGATACATTTCACATATATAAAGAGTTTCTGAAAGGTAAGCATTCCCCTTGAAAACTGGCACAAGACAAGGATGCCTTCTGTCACCACTCCCATGCAACATAGTATTGGAAGTCCTAGCCAGAGCAATCAGGCAAGACAAAGAAATAAAGGACATCCAAATAGGAAGACAGAAAGTCAGACTATCTCTGTTTGTAAACAACATGATTCTATATCTAGAAAACCCCACAGCTTCAGCCCAACAGCTCCTTCAGCTGATAAACAACTTCAGCAAAGTTTCAGGATACAAAATCAATGTAAAAAGTCATTAGCATTCCCATACACCAACAACAGCCAAGCCAAGAGCCAAATCAGAAAGGCAATCTCATTCACAATTGCCACAAAAAGAAAAAAATACCAGGAACATTAGTAACCATGGAAGTGAAAGATCTCTACAATGAGAATTACAAAACACTTCTCAAACAAATCAGAGAAGATGCAACAAATGGAAAAAATCCCATTTGCATGGATAGAAAAAAATCAATATCATAAAAATGGCTATACTGCCCAAAGCAATTTACAGATTCAATGCTCTTTCTATCAAACTCCCAATGATATTCTTCACAGAACTAGAGAAAAACTATTTTAAAATTTATATGGAACCAAAAAGGAGCCCTAATAGCCAAGGCAATCCTAAGCAAAAAGAGCAAAGCTGAAGGCATACGTTACCTGACTTCAAACTCTACTACAGGGCTACAGTAACCAAAACAGCACGGTACTGGTACAAAAACAGGCACATAGACCAATGGGACAGAAGAGAGAGCCCTGAAATAGGCTGCACATCTATGATCATCTGATCTCTGACAAAGCTGACAAAAACAAACAATAGGGAAAAGACTCCCTATTCAATAAAGGGTGCTGGGCTCACTAGCTAGCCATGTGCAGAAGATTGAAGCTGGACTGCTTTCTCACACAACATACAAAAATCAACTCAAGATGGACTAGAGACTTAAATGTAAAACCCAAAACTATAAAAAATGTGGAAGACAAGCTAGGCAATACCAGCCTGGACATAGGAATGGGCAAAGATTTCATGACAAAGACCAAAAGCAAACACAACAAAAGCAGAAATTGACAAATGGGATCTAGTTAAACTTAAGAACTTCTGCACAACGACAAAAAACTATCAACAGAGTAAACAGACAACCCACAGAATGGGAGAAAATAATTTGCAAACTATGTATCTGACAGAGGTCCAATATCCAGCATTTAAAAGGAACTTAAACAAATTTACAAGAGAAAAACAACCCTATTAAAAAGTGGACAAAGGACAGAAACATCCATTTTCCAAAAAAAGACATACATGTGGCCAACATGCATATGAAAGAGAAGCTCAATATCACTGATCATTAGGGAAATGCAAATTAAAACCATCATGATACACTATCTCACATCAGTCACAATGGCTATTAGTAAAAAATAAAAAACTAACAGAGGCTGGCGAGGTTGCAGAGGAAAGGGAACACTTGTACATTGTTGTTGGGAGTGTAAATTAGTTCAACCATTGTGGAAAGCAGTATAGTGATTCCTCAGAGAGCTAAAAACAGAACTACCATTCGACCCAGCAATCCCATTACTGAGTATATACCCAGGCGAATATAAATCATTCTGCCATAAAGATGCATGCACGCGAATGTTCACTGCAGCACCACTCATTAGAGCAAAGACATGGAATCAACCTAAATGCCCACTGATGACAGACTGGATAAAGAAAATGTGGTACATATACACCATGGAATACTATGCAGCCTATATAAATAATGAGATCACTCTTTTGCAGGAACATGGATGGAGCTGGAGGCTATTATACTTAGCAAACTAACACAGGAACAGAAAACCAAATACTGCCTGTTCTCACTTACAAGTGGGAGCTAAATGATGAGAACTTATGGACACAAAGAAGGAAACAAAAGACACTGGGGTGTGCTTGAGGGTGGAGGGTGAGAGGAGGGATGAGAGCAGAAAAGATAACTATTGGGCACTGGGTTTAATTTCTGGGTGATGAAATAATCTGTACAACAAACTCCCATGACATGAGTTTACCTACGTAACAAACCTTCACAGGTACCCCTGAACCTAAAATAAAAGTTAAAAAAAGTAAAAACGTAAAATAAAAAGGCAAGTTGTCAAATAATATATGAAGTATATTATTTATATAAAATTTAAAACATAAAATATATTAAATATCATTTTGTAATACATGTTTAATGTACTAAAAAGTATGAAGCAAATGCAGCAGAATGATAAGACTACAAATTCTGGGAGACGATTACTTCTGTGAGGAGAAGTGAGAGGATGCACACAAGGAGGGGTAAACTGTATTGGTCATGCTTTGTTTCCTAAACTGGATGAGGCAGATTTGTTCTGTTGTGTGGTGTTATTTTGTTAGTCTGAACTATTTTGCAATAAATTATAAACACTCTAGGAAAAAAAATTCAAACATTGCAAATAAACTTAAACCTCACTTTGACCACCAACCAGCACCTAGTCCTAGGCACCCTAAAGAGTTATCTACTGTTAGTTATTAGTTCTTTTTCATTCAATATAAATAGCATTGTTTGAACAAGGGTATCTCTTTCCTTTTTACATAAATGATAATCTAACATGCATACTTCCATTGAACATCGTGTCTTAACCATATAAATGCACTTCCCTCTTCAAGAATAATGAATGTTCCTGGAACTTAAGCTTTTTCTTTCCAAGGCAGAGGGTATAGTCACTAAAAGCACAGTCTTTAGAGACAAACTGCCTGAATTCTTCCAATCCTGGAGTCAATACAATATTTACCTGGGGCAAGTTATTTTCAGTGCTTCAGGTGTCTTATCTATAAAACTGGTAATCACAATACCTACCACTTAGGATGGTTTGAGGATTCCATGAGTAAAGTCATGTAAAACACACAGAGAAGTGGCTGGAACATAGTAAACCCTTGATAAATATTATTTGTAGCTACAGTCTTTGCTATAATATATTGGAAAGGGCCCTTACAATGGCATCCTTACACCAAGCCCAACTTACGGCTATTCTAGAAAAATCAGGATGTTCTTTTGCCCACTTCTAATTATGCTAAGCCTTAGAAATCAGTCATCTTTCAAAAACACTACAGAACCTGTAGCAATGTCCAGTCTTTTGATTTCTGCATACTAAGTTCGATTTGTTCAAATTCCAGGCATTGTTTTCTTACGGGAGAATTTCTTCAAGTCACTCATAGCTGTCAGTTTCTGCCAATTTAATCTGGCAATTAAAGAACTCTACATAAGTGTTTATATGTCACCATTCTTTCTTTAAGTTGAGCCTGGGGGCACAGCCAATCTTTCTTTTTTCACATTCATGCTAATAATACTTTGGTTGAGTTGCACATAGCATATGTAACTTTTCGGCAATTTATTTTTCTCACGGTTTTCAGAGTTTGCTTCAAATTTATCACATAATCTATGTTATACTTGCAGTTAGTCTATTTATCACCTAATATAAAATTCTGGATTTGCATAATTCCCTACACTAAGAGAGATTCAGAACAAAATAAACTTTAGAGTCAACCAGACCTGAGTTCGAATCCTAGCTCTACCATGGGTTAGGCATGTGGCCCAAGTAAATATATTAGTCTTCTATAGCTAGATAACAATTTACTTCAAAGTTAGCAGTTTAACATAACACCCATTCATTATCTCACAGTCTGGGCATGGTGACTGGGTTCTCTGTTCAAGCCTAAAATTAAGATGTAGGTAGGGATCACTGCTGATGTCATCTGGAGCTCAGGGTTCCCTTTTCAGCTCACATGATTGTGGGCATAATTCACTGTCCTGCAGTTGTAAGACTAAAGACCCCATTCTCTCGCTGCTGTCAGCTGAGGTAACTTGCAGCTCCAGAAGCAGTCCACATTCTTTGACACATGGTCTCCTCCATCTTCAAAGCCAGCAAGAGATTTTTCCCGCATATCAACTCACTCTCATACTTCACATGGCTGATTTCTGCATCTCTTTCCTCTCGACTCAGATTTAAAGGGCTCATCTGATTGGGTCTGGCCTACCTGGATAATTTTCCTATTTTAAGGTCAGCTGATTTTGGAATCTTAATATTACATGCCAAATTCCTTTACATCAGTACGTAGGTGAGTGTTTTATTGAATACCAAGGAGAAGGACCATGTATGTACTCCAGGGAGCAGGATATCTTGGGGGACAGCTTACATTTTTGCCACTCACAGCAAGACATACTGGCTTTGCTCAGCTATAAAATGGGAACAATGGTGCTCACCGTAGAGAAAAAGTCAGTTAGATACAGTGAAACAAAAAAGCTTCCAAGTACTGATTATGCTCAGGATTAGGCTGCCTGTTTTGATTATTTCATCTTCCCAGCAATCTTTTCCCCCCAGTTTTACTGAGATACAACTGATATGCAAAAAACTCTACATAATTAATGTATACAACTTGGTGAGTTGGAACACATTTACACTCATGTTGCCATCACTATTATCCAGGCAACAAACGTATCCATCATGCCAAAAGTCCCGCTATTTAATCTAATGAGAACTATCCTATTAACCAATGAGTAAGTGCAACTGTATCTTATTGTTAACTGCAGGTGCTATTTTGTACAGACCTCTAGAACTTACTCATCTTGTATAACTAACATTATATCTATTGAATAACAACTTCCTTGGTAACTATCATTTTATTGTCTACTTCTGTATCTTTGACTGTTTTAGATGCCTCACTTGAAAGGAATCATACAATATTTGTCTTTCTGTGACTGACTTATGTCACTTAACATAATGTCTTCTAGGTTTATACATGTCACAAATGTTAGGTTTTTCTTCTTTCAAGGCTAAGTAAGATTCAGCTTCAGGTGTTTAACACATTTTCTTTGCCTATTCACTCATCTGTTGATAGACATTTGGGTTATTTCCATATTTTGGCTACTGTGAATACTGTTGTCATGAACATGGGAGTGCAGATATCTCTTTGAGATCCTGATTTCAATTCTTTGGGAGATATAGCCAGAATTGGGATTGATAGACCATGTGATAACTCTATTTTTAATTTTTTGAGGAACCGCCATACTGTTTTCCATAGCAGCAGTACCGTTTTACATGTTAAAGGGTTCCTATTTCTCCACAATCTCACTAACATTTGGTTTTTTTTTATTAATAGCCATTCTATCAGGTGTGAGGTGATATCTCAATGTTTTTAACTTGCATTGCCCTGATGATTAGTGATAGTAAGCATCTCTTTTGTTTGTCATTTGTATGTTTTCTTTGGAGAGGTGTCTATTCAGGTCTTTTCTCCATTTTTAAATCAAGTAATTTGATTTTTTGCTATTGAGTTGTAGGAGTTCTTTATATGTTTTGGAAATTAATGCACTATCAGATATATGGCTAGCAACTATTTTCTCTCATTTCATAGGTTGCCTTTTGACTCTCATGTTTCCTTTGCTGTTCAGAAATGTTTTTGTTTAATGCAGCTCTACTTATAATTTTTGCTTCTGTTGCCAGAGCTTTTGGTGCCATATCCAAGAAATCGTTACCGAGATCAATGACAAGAAGCTTTTCCCCTGTGTTTTCTTCCAGACATTTTATGGATTTAGATCTTATGTTCAAATCTGTAATTCATTTTCAGTTAATTTTTGTGTATGATGAATAACACAATTTTATTATTTTGGACGTGGATATACAGTTCTCCCCCCAAAAATATTGAAGAAACTATCCTTTCCTTATTACGTATTATCGGCATCCTTGTTGAAGATTAATTGACCGCATATGTGTGGGTTTACCTATGAGCCTACTATTCTGTTCCATTGATCTACAAGTCTATTTTTATGCCAGTCTCAAGCTGTGTAAATTACTGTAGCTTTGTAATATATTCTCAAATCAGAAATTTTGGTACCTCCAGCTTTGTTCTTACTACTCAAAATTATCTTGGCTATTTAACGTCTTTTGCAGTTGCATGAAAATTTAAGAATTGTTTTATTTATAATTATAAAAAATGTTTTTAAGATTTAGATATAGATAACATTGAATCTGTAAATTACTGTGGGTAGTGTAGACATTTTAACATAGAATGTCTTTTTGGGAAAAGCACACAAAATCACACATTTTAATCTAATTTCTTTCATCAGTGTTTTATAATTTTCAGCATTCAAATGAGTCTTTCACCTCCTTAGTTAGGTTTATTGCTAGGTATTTTATTCTTTTTGATCCTATTGTAAATGAGATTGTTTTCTTGATTTTCTTTTTGGATAGTACATTGTTAATGAAGAGATATGCAACTCACTTTTGTGTTTTGATTTTGTATTCTTCAGTTATACTTTGTAGCCTGAATTAGTTTATTAGTTCTAACAATTTTTTTTGTTTGCAGAGTCTTTAGGGTTTTATACATATAAGATCATGTCATTCCAGCAGTCTTTTTTTATAATTTCTGATTTGATTTTAGATTCAAGGGGTACATGTGCAGGTTTCTTACCTGGATATATTGTGTGATGCTCAGGTTTGGGGTATGATTGATCTCATCACCCTGATATTGAGCATAGTGTCCAAGAGCTAGTTTTTCAACCCTTCGTCCCTCCCTCATCTAGTGGTCCCCAGTGTCTATTGCCATCTTCATGTTCACAAGTTTAACTTGTGTTTAAACAATGTTTAACTGCCACTTAGATATGAGAACATGCAGTGTTCTGTTTCTGTGTTAATTTGTTTTGGATTATGGCCTCCAGCCCAGGAGCCCTTTTAAAATGAGCCCAATACAGAGCCTCCTTTGGTGACTGATGCTGATTAGGTCCCCAATAATTATTTTTTATGGAAAAGAATGATGCAAAGACTAACAATACTCATATTTTACAGATGAAGAAACTGGGACTTAAAGATAATATCTAAAAGCAGTTATCATAGTTATAGCCTCTGGCAAATAGAAAACACTCATTAATACCAGTTGCCATCATCATCATCAGCATAAGCATCATCATTATCATCATCATTTTATATTAAAAAGAAGAAACACAAAAGTCTCCAGTAGCACCTACCACACACCCACGCCTAATCTGGGTCATGTAAAAACTGTGGAGATGATGAGTCCTTTGCAAGGCATTTCTGGGGAGCTGCTGCTCCCTGGGAAGCTGCCTGGTCATTTTTCGGCTGCTTTTCTAATACCCCAAGGGGGCCTGTGGTTGAAGCTCTAGTCCTGAAACTGACAACACCAGAATCCAGAATCTCCCAGCTTCTTAACACCAACTTGGTGGTAGAATTTGCATTGTCTAGTGCAAAATGCAGCCCTTTTAACATTTACATTGGATCTTTATCTTCTGGTTATACGGATTACTTTATCTAATTTTACCTGTTATTTGTTTTAAAGCTTTTCACCCCATCTTACCCAACTTTTAGTGGAGAAAGGTAATACTCAAAAGCTCTCTCAGTTCTTATAACAGCATATAAAACATTTCATGCTCATTAAACTAACACCCTTCATTCTCTCGTTTTCAAATGTCAATCCTTAAGTGACATAAATAAGCTTAACAAAGGGTGGTATTCTAAGAGATTTTAGACTTTATCTAGTACAAACACCTCATTTTACTATGGAAAAACTGGGGATCTCCCGAAGAAAAGGATTTTCTTCAAGTCATGAGCTGGTGGCAAAGCCAGGACTAGACAGATGGACATCAGGAGTCTAGTCACCCAGCGCCACACACTTTCCAATTACATGACTCCACTTGGTACCTAGTTGATGACCTCCAAAGCTCTGCTTAGTGACTACTTTCATTATCTCTGTGTGTGCATTTATATATAAAAAACTCAAAGGAGAAATCACAAAGTAAAAATACCTCATCAAAACTTAACTGTACTCCTGAGCAATCAGACATTCTGTAACAATTTCATGGCCAGGCTGCCCTGTTAGGTACTGCAGACACCGATAACTACCCTTCCAATAGCCATTCTCTCCTACTTCCTAGGTGACAGACCCCAGTTTTGTTTGGGGGCACCAATATGCCCAACTCCATCAAGCTACTCTCTTTTTCAACCTCCCCTGCTGCCAGGAGCAACAAGATATAGTTTGGGCCAGGGAGTTACAGGCAGAAGCTGAGTAAGCATTTGGGGAAGACTTGTTTTTCTGAGTAAATGAATCAAGATTGCTGGCATCACATCTT
Organism: Colobus angolensis palliatus; assembly: GCF_000951035.1. Lineage (NCBI taxonomy): Eukaryota > Metazoa > Chordata > Mammalia > Primates > Cercopithecidae > Colobus > Colobus angolensis. Next base: position 2,884,414 of record NW_012122932.1, read on the forward strand.
CCCTTTTCTTCTCTTTGAACCTAAATTTGATATCTAGAGCAACAGTAGTCACCTGGAAGCCATACATAGAGACAACAAAATGGAAAGCTAGAGGTACGGGTCATTGATATCACTGGCTGGCTGCACCAGCCCTGAACTATTAATAACCAAGTATCTTTTCAGTAAAAGAAATAATAACTCAGAAAGCAACATGGTATAGAACCTAAAAGCACCGCCTGGGAGTGACAGACTTGGGTGTGAGTCCTGGCTAGCTGCCTGACATTGAAAAAGTTATCTAACTTCACTGAGTGCCAGTTTTCCCAACTCACAGGATTGATTTAAAGATTAAATAAAAGAACACATATAAAGTGCTTAAAATGGCACATTGCAAGTCCTCAGTATATGGTAGCCTGGTTAAATGTAGGAATCTCTCTCCATAACTATCTTTTTATTATCTATTGTTTATCCAGGGAATGTATGCAGAATTGATCTCATTGGTCAACAAACAACAGGTATTACACTCACAACTTTATACGTAGATTGGTCATGGAAGGCACAAATTACCAAAATAAAGCTAATGAATATTCATCAAAGATTGCCTTGGAATCCTAGAATGCTAAAGCTTAAAAGATAGCATAACCTTCATCCAACAAATATTTACAGAGTGCCAAATACATGTTCAGAACCATGCTAGTCACTGTGGATATATGAATATATCATTGAAGTAAGATTCCTGTTCTCATGGGGTTTATCTTGTAGTGGGGGCATTTCCTAATGTGTATCTAATATGACCGTCTCAATCACAGCTGAGGAAACTGAAGCCCAGACATGTTAAATGACTTGCAGGCATACCTAGATCACACAGCAGTAAATGGCAGATGTTGGAGTAAAATTCAAGCCTCCTGACTCCTACTGGGTTGGTCTTTTGTCTATATACTGAAATTCCTGATTTACATTTTTGTATACCATCAGAAAATATTCCTTGCTGTCCACCAGGATGACTGAGATAGCAAATCTGGTTCCCGAGTTTCCTTCGTTTCCTACCAGTCTCTCATTTCCTTATGCTCTAGGAAGCATAGTCTTGGTTTGATTTCCTCAACTATGTCAAACTTGCTCCTTTTACAAGACTCTTACACTATTATCCCCTCCGTCTGGTTGTCCTTCATCCCTAGTTTTACTTGTATGGCATTCATTCACCATTTAAGCCTCAGCTTGAGGGCCATTTGTTCTGACTGCCCCTTAAAATGTATCATTATCATTCTCTACCTCACTCATCATTTCTTTCAGCTCATATATATAACCAGCTGAAATTATCTTACTAATTTTTTTTCCACCTGCTTGTTGTTGGGCTGCCTGAGGGCAGACACATTATCTGCCTTGCTCACTGCTGCATTCCACAGGCCAGAACAATGCCTGCAGCCAGAGCTGGTACCCAATAACTATTTGTCAAAAGAACATTGGGTGATGCTGTTAGCTCTAGAATTCAAGGATCCTGAGACAATCTTTGTCTGATAATATTTGTGAGCTATACTTGGCAATCTATGTTGAACAAATGAATGAATAAATCCTGGAGCCATTTTGTATTTAGCTTTGTAAGAGACCAGATCCTGAAGCAAAGTTACCCCAGCCCTTTAAGGTGAAACAGGGGTATGTTAGTGCATTTTCACACAAGGCACTTCTTACATGGCGGCAGGAGAGAGAGAGAGAGAGAGCGTGAAGGGGAAACTGCCACTTTTTGACCATCAGATCTTGTAAGAATTCCCTCACTGTCACAAGAGCAGCATGGGGGAAACCACCTCCATGATTTTATCACCTCCCATCAGGTCCCTATAATTAGAGATGAGATTTGGGTGGGGACACAGAACCAAACCATATCAAGGAGGAAAGTGAAGTTGAGTACTTGCCTCAAGATCTGACTGACTGAATTAACTGACCTGTAGGCACGGCAAGTTTGGGGGTAAAATCTATCCATGGCTACCTCTCTAAAAATCTACAATAACAGTGAATGAGATAGCAACTGATGATTTGACTATGAGATGCTCCAACTTCTCTCACCCATTTTTTACTCTCTGCTGCCCGAATTCTCTTAAACCTCATAGGATGCATGCCTGAAATTCCATCACAGATTTTCTTTTTCTTTTATCTGGGACTGCACTCTGATGGCCCTGGGCAGCACAGTATTTCTGCAACATTTGCATGAGGATGCCTTTAGGTGACGCAGACAATCTCCAGCTCCCCTGAATCCCCACTGCTGTCCATTGTCTCACCTCTGGCTGCTTTAGAAACTTACCTTACCTGCTGGGCCCCTGGAACCATCTTTGTTTTAGGGCTAAAGTGCAATTTCTTCAGCTGCTATCAATAGATTACATTTGACCATGAGTAAATGACCCAGAGCTAATTTTGTTGCATGGAGGACAATATCTTGAAGATATTTAGAGTTGCATAGGGTATCAGAGGTAAAATAAATTTAGACATATTCTTTTCTCACTTTTTTCATTTGAGAATGAAGAAACAGGCTTAGGAAAGGTAGGTGACTTGCTTAAGTTCACAGAGCAAGTTAGTGGCAGATCTGGTACTGAAATTTAGACTTGGTGACCAAAGTGGTCTGGCACAGAGCAAAGATGCTTTGAAGTACTTGAGGGGGTGAAAGGAAGCTGGGATGGCAGGTGGTGGAATTTAGAACATCTTCAAGATTCTGTCTGGGCTGAGCCCACCTTTCTCGGGCTTTTCCTCCCAGCAGAACTCTGGAAGGTAGGATGCTTGCTCCTCCCACGTAATGATACACTTGTGACTTCATCCTCCTTCACTAATTTGTATCTGTATCTTTTCTGTCACTTTATATAACTAACTATTGTTTACTCTTTCCAGGCAGGGTGTGTGGGGATCCAAACTGTGGGAGAGAAGGGTGGTACTTTGGGGAAGCCTTTGCAGAAACAAGATGGTCTGGAAGAAAGGGAACCTTCGGCTGAAGAATTTTCTTCTCTTTTCTTGCTGTGGCCCCATCCACCCACCTGGCTCTAGGGAAAGTCCTATTTAAAAGTGAGCATCAGTAACTCAGCATCTCTCAGCAGATATCACAGTTGCCTGTGGCACAGCCTCTTGCACCCTCATACTTCCTCTCCTGGCTGTGCCTGCCTCAGCATGGGGATAACTGACTGCCCTCAGTTTTCCTCACCCTACTACTAGATTTGTAGCTGGATTTGGGGACCTCTGAAGGAATGCTAACCACATAGAGAAGCAGTACAATCAAGTGGAAGAAATGAAAACACCCAGGCTCGTAAGACTGAGATCTAGTCCTGCTCTGCCACCAACCAACTGAGTCTCCCCTGCTGAACCGTCAGTCAGCTCTGTGACTGCAGGACCAATAGACTTTACTCAGTATTGGTCTTATTTAATCTCTGCAACACTTACATTGTTGACCAACCTCTTTAACAATGTTTAAAACAATTTCTAATTCTGAAATGTTCCAAAAAGTACAGAAAATACTACATTATGCTGAGCAAACAAACCGTGCAATCAGATCTGAGCAATGATTATGAGAAAAAGCTCAGGTGGCGAAAGGTTAAATGCTGGGAGGGTCTTAGACTTGGGGAATGCAGAAGAACCAGGGAGAAGAAAAAGCCTTTACTGCTTTGCTCCCTCTCCCCAGAAGTTATCACTACACTAAAAGTCAGTGTATATCATTCACAGTAGGTTTTAGTTCTTTATTATAAATGTATCATAAATATACAAATGTATTTAATATATATAAATAATATGTAAACATTATGGTCAAAATACTATTTTTAATTTTGTTATGTTTTCTGTATGTTTACATTTATGTGAATAATGGTATCATGCTGATGGTATCCTTTTGAAAGATGCTTTTTTTATTCAACGTCATTCTTTTTAGATTGTCTATAGTACACATATTGACTGAGTCCATCTTAATTGATACTACACTGTATGAATAACCCACAATCTATTTTTTTCTCCTATGAGAGATAGATAATTTATTTCTACTATTTTGCTACCACAAGCAATCTGCAATAAACATCCCTGTGCACAAGTTCAAGTTTTTCTAGATCAAAAATCTAGAAGAGGACTTGCTAAGTTATTGGGTATGTATTCATTTTAAGGTTCTTCAAAATAGTTATATCAAAATTTTGCTAAATACTTAGATGAAAATTTTGCCAAATTGCTCTTCAAAATAATTATACCATTGAATTCTCCCTTGAATAAGAGTTTCTGTTTCCTCACATTCTGTCAGCCCTTGTTGTCTTTGATTTATTAATTTCTGCCAATATGGTGAATATCAAATGTTATCACATTGTGCTAGCATTTTCCTATTTTCTTGTGAGATCACGTAGCTTTTCATTTTTTGTATTGACCACTCAGTTTTCCTCCTCTAGGAACTGCCCTGTTTCTCATTTTCTGGTTAGGTTGTTCGGTGTTTTCTCTTACTGTTTTGTAAGAAATTCTATATCTTGGGTTGTAATACTTTATTTGTTACATGGTTTACAAATAATTTCTCCAGCTGGCTTTTTTCACCTTGTTTTGGGCGTATTTTGCCATACAGAAGCTTTGATTTTATTTTCTCCAGCTTTATGAAGATATATTTTACAAATATATATATACATGTATTTATGATATACAATATGTGATATTTTAATATACATATACATTTTAAAATAATTAAATCAATCAGATTAATACGTCTGTCACCTCACAAACATCATCTTTTTGGTATTGGAAACAAATGAGATCTACTCTTTTAGCAATTTTTAAGTATAGAATCCACTATGATTAATTATAGTCACCATGCTGTCTAGTAGAATTCCAGAAGCATTTATTTATCCTGTCTAACAAGCTTTGTGCCCTTTGACCAATATCTCTCCTTTCCCCAGCACTCCCTAATGGTGGTTGAGTGGCGACCACCATTTCACTCTCCGCTTCTATGAGTTTCACCTTCAGAAGCTTTAATTTTAATATAGTCAAACATAACAATATTTTATTGTCGGATTACAAATTTTGTATTTTGTTGAAGATGTTTTGCCTACCATAATACCACACTAGAAATTTCTAACACCCCTCTAATTGAAAATGGTATTCTTCCTCCCCCTCCCCAGGATTTTAGTTCTACCTTGTTTTTATTATTCTAAATGATTGGTATTTTTTTTTTTTTTCCTTTTTTTTCCACTCTTGTTGCCCAGGCTGGAGTGCAATGGTGAAATCTTGGCTCACTGCAACCTCCACCTCCCGGGTTCAAGTGATTCCCTGCCTCAGCCTCTGTAGCTGAGATTACAGGCATGCGCCACCACGCCCAGCTAATTTTGTGTTTCTAGTTGAGACGAGGTTGGTATTTTTTTATTTTATTTTTAAAGAACAGCAGAGCAAATACTTTCTCAGTGCTACCCGCAGGTTCATTCAATTTTTATGGTTTATCACTTCTTGAATTGTACTTCTACTTTCTGGTTTAATTTCCTTTTTCCTAAACTCCATCCTTCATACTTAAGTGAGAGACTCTATGTAAATGCTCTCAGTCTTGTTTGAAAATGTATTTGTTTCAACACTGATGTAGAACCATCTCACACCAGTCACAATAGCTATTACTAAAAAGTAAAAAATAACAGATACTGCAAGGTTGTAGAGAAAAGGGAACATTTATAGACTGCTGGAGGGAGTGTAAATTAGTTTTACCATTGTGAAAAGCAGTGTGGTGATTCTTCAAAGAACTAAAAGCAGAATTACCATTTGACCCAGCAATCTAATTACTGGGTGTATACTCGGATGAATATAAATCATTGTACCATAAAGATATATGCAGGCAAATGTTCATTGCAGCACTATTCACTATAGCAGAGACATGGAAACAACCTAAATGCCATCAAAGACAGATTAGGTAAAGAAAATGTGGTGCAGATACTCCATGGAATACTGTGCAGCCACGTAAAGGAACGAGATCACATCTTCTGTGGGAACATGGATAAAGCTGGAGGTTATTATCCTTAGCAAACTAACACAGGAACAAAAAAATCAAATAACATGTTCCCACTGACAAGTGGGAACTAAATGATAAGAACTTATGAACACAAAGACAGAAACAACAGTAAACTTGGGTTTACTTGAGGGTAGAGGGTGGGAGGAGGGACAGGAGCAGAAAAGATAACTATTGGGTACTGGGCTTAATTACTAGGTGATGAAATAATCTGTACAACAAACCCGCATGTCATGTGTTTACCTACGTAACAAACCTTCACATGTACCCCTGAAGCTAAAATAAGAGTTAAAAAAAGAATTTTTTTTTTTTTTTTTTTACTGAGAATAGATGCCTAAACTAATAATTATATCCTCTCAGCTCTCTAAGGATAATAGCCTCATGTCTTCTAGTCTAGACTGTTGCTGAAAATTTGCTGTTGCTCTGCAAATAAGCAGACTCTTCTAATAATCTTTTGTCATCTATGTCTTTGATATTGTACAGCTTCACCAATATGTTTTTATATATGGATTTACTTTCATTTTTTTCTACTTAGCACTCATTGCTATTCTTATACATTATTATTCATCTGCTTCATCAATTCTGAAAAAATTCCAGCCATCGTTTTTTGAGTATTGACTTTCTCCCATTCAACCTATTTGATTTTTGTGTCTCATACTAAATGTACACTAATTTATTTTCCTCTGTCCCCTATGTCCTTTAAATTCAAGATATTATTTATCTCTATGCTACAACTTTGCTAATTTCCTCACTTCAGTCTTTTAGTTCATTAATTCTGCCTTCAACTACAGTTTACCTAATGTTTGATTTTCCTTTGACAATTTTAAATTTTGATTACTGTATTTTTCTCTTTAGAAGTTATATTTGGCTACATTGGTTTATTCTTCATCATAATGTCTCATGGCTGTCTTATAGTTTCAATTTCTTCTATTCTTTATAAATTTTCAATAATTATGCTGTAATCTTCATCAAACTAGTATGCAATCTGAAGTTTTTATAGTTAAAATTTTTCTGCTTTTGGGTCCTCTGATTCTCACTTAAACTTTTACTCTCATATATTTTTCCACTTTTGACTGTGAGTTCCTCTCTTTCATGGGACTTTTCCTGTGAGAATTCTGGACAACTTTGTTTCAGTGTGTGTCCCTTCAGAGGAGTATCAAGTTTTCTTCAGGCAGGAGACCTGCCAGGGCAAATTTCATGATATTTTCTTGGCTTGTGAGTTCTCAGATCAATGACAGTAGTATAAATTTGAACCCCACATATTCATTACAAAATTGAACTTTTCATCATTTGTTCTCAAAGCTACTCTTTCTCTGATTTTGTTCCAGTCAGCTAACCAAGAAAGAAACACAGCATCATCACTGATGTCTCATATTTTCTTACTCCCTCATCCAAATATGTGCTCCTGTGACTTCTGTCTCATTACTTTTCCTGAAATGCCTCAATTTCTCTCCACCTTTAATGTGATTAACTTAATTCTTTGATCTCATACCTGAAATAAACCTTCTAATTACTGCTTCTGCCACAAGACTTAACCTTCTCTGATTCATCTTCTATACCACAGCTGAACTGATATTTTTAAAATTCAAATCTAATCCTGTCATTGTATGGCTTAAAAATTGTTACTGCACCTCCATCACTTTCAAAATAAAAATAAAGCCTTGAATTCTAAGATGAAATTCAAGTTCATTGGCAATCTGAGCTCTGTTTTTGGCTTTTATCTCTTGCCAGTTTCTCCTGAATGCATTTATACAAATGACCAATGCTTCAACCGTACTAAATTTTCAATCTGTTCAAATTCCCAGAATGTTTTTATACGCTGGAGAAATCAATATGTTGATCCATAAAATCCAGGTGAAAGCTTCTCATCATGAATTATTGTCACATCTTTCCTGATGATAAAAATTGTTATTCTTTATTACACTTCATTATACTAGAGCTTCTCATCATGAATTATTGTCACATCTTTCCTGATGATAAAAATTGTTATTCTTTATTACACTTCATTATACTAAGCATATTTACTATGCTTAGCAGTGAAAGTATATTAAATTGTAGTCAGCAGCAATATTCTTTTTAGGATTTACTTTCATTTGTTTATTTTTCAGTAACAGTATAACATATATTCCTAATAATAATATGAGAGTGTATGTGTTTAAGCATATGTCAATGACAAATATAATAATAGAATTCTCTCAGACAGATAAATGCTGGTCTTAAGTGATCTCTTAAAGGGGAACTGAGTTGTTAGATAATACGGTTAGAAATTATAAGAATGAAAAGTTGAGATCAATAAGTTCTTTTCTGGCTCATAATTTTACAATTCTGGGTTTCGTGTGTGTGTGTGTGTGTGTGTGTGTGTGTGTGTGTGTGTGTGTGTGTGTGAAGCCACCTACTGGATATTACAGTAAGTGTAATTCATTGGGAAAAGTCATAAAATCATAAAATATTATAGCTGAAAGTGACCTTAAAGATAATTTAGTTCAATGGTTTCTGAAATGTGTTACTGGCCAGACATTGTTTGCAAAGAAAAGTTTTGAAATCCAGCATGTGAGACAGGTACATGTGGGGCTCCCCTGACTTCATTTAGAGACTAGAATACTGCAGCCCTATGCACAGGTAATCCTTCCCCTATCTACCCGCAACCCAGAGGTTACACAGAACTAAGTTTAAAAATCACTGATCTATCCCAACCCAGTCATTGTTCAAATGAAAAACTGGAAGCCCAGAGACGCAATGATGTATTCAAGGTCACACAATTAGCCAAGGACCAAGGCTGGCTTTAACCCTGATCTTGTGAGTCTCCATGAAGGTCTATGGCTATGACTCTTATTTTTTGCAATAGGTTCAACCCAATCTCAGAAAGCCAATAGAATTTCTCATTTCTTGTATCCCATAAATAGATTAATGTCATAATGTAACAAGTTTTCCCATGTACTTACTCCCTGGAAGCTTTGACATAAAAAATAGTTGATCATTGCAGAAAATTTCAAAAATAAAGAAAAGCAAACACATAAAAGATAGAAATCATCAGAAATCTCTGCTGGAAGAAATAACCATTGTTATACTTTTTTCTCTGAAAACTTTTTTTAACCAAATGGGATTATAAAAGGTGTATCAGTGAGCATTTCTAATTGCAAATAGCAAAATCCTCTTCAGCTAAAACAGGCAGAAAAGACACGTATTAAAGGATATTAGGCTGTTCTAGAATCTCTAGCAAGATCAGAGAGTCAGAGTTGAAGTCAATCCAACCAGAAAATAATACTCAAACATTATAGGACTTCTCCAGAGAAAATTCTAGCACCACCACGACCAATAGGCACAGATGCCACAGCTCACACTCTAGACTGTGATGTAGGCCCAAGATCCAACACTAGCCCAAAATGAGATTCTCCGCTGCCTCCCAAAAATTACAAGAGAAATTTTCCCATGGCATCTGCTTCATCCCACCTTCCTTTCTTCTTGACAAGACTGATAGCACCCTGGACACAGGACACAACTACCCACCAGTAGCAAATCATGCCCCAAACATGAGAAGGGTGTGCAAAGACCCCACAATGCAATGACATAACATTTGTAGCAGGAAAAGTCTTGAGATATTTGTGTTCTTTTAATTTATATATTATATTAATTATTGGCCTGACAAGATTGATACATTGACCGTTATATGAAAGTCATCTTGTCATAAGCAATTTGTATTGGTTCCAAATATAATGAATAACTCAATTTGTCCTTTCCTATTTCTCATCCTCCAAAAAAGTATTTTAAAAATATTTTCCAATTTAAATGACATAAATTATAAAAATGATGCAACCCATTTATAAGGACAAAAATCCATAAAATTTTGGGCTGCATGAGGAGTTAGTGTAGTGACACACTTATTTACTCCAATGGTGAATAATTATTGCGACATCGTGTTTTTATCTCTCCAAGTTAGTTAAAAGTATAGTACAGATGATCAGTTGCTTCAGACACCAATCAGCAACCCACGGACTTCCGATCAAAGACTGTGGCTGCAAATCAATTGCAGCATATGGCATTTGTGCTTCTATTACCCAGAGCAGTAGCTGAGGACATACTAATTAAGCAAATGCTAATGAGAAGTCTAAAAAATTCACAAATGTATGAATGTATGGATTATATTTATTTGGAACCCATTTTAAGTGACAAGCACAACCTGTGTGAAAATGCACTTGTAAAAGTCTTAGTATGTGCTGATAATGACTTACTACTGGTCTCTGAATGTGTTCAGGAAATCTATTTTTACAAATTTAAATGGTGCAATTATCACTACCTCACTAATAAGTAATCCTGATTTATCTTCCAGAAGCAAACCTTAAATTTGGTTACTCTCCAACTTCAACTCTGGATAGGCTCTCATTATTTATCCTTAAAAGTTCATAGTTCTTACCCAGGCATTCAAAACTCTATTAACTCACCTCAAGCAACTTTTTCATTTATTATCCCCTCATTGCCGTTGTGTCTAGCTCAGTGTTTTCCAATGTTGGCATTTTGGGGACTGGGGCTGGGTTTTATATTTTTATATTTTTTGGTTTTTTTTTTTGGAGAGCTGATCTGTGCACTGTAGAATGTTTCACAGCATTCTGACCTCTAAACATGAAATGTCAGTAGCATCACCACCCCCTTCTGTAGTGACAACCAAAAACATCTCCAGATATTGTCAAATGTCCCCTGGTGGAGGGAGGGGGGTGGGAAGTGCCCCAGTTAAGAAGTACTGCTCTAGTAAAACTGAATTACTCATTCTTCCTACACAAACCCTGATTTTTCCTGCCTCCATGTCCATCTTCCATTCATTCTGCATATATTTTATTGAGCATTTAAAAAGCACTCTACCAGGTGCTAAAAGTTGAGTAGTGAACAAGATGACTATGGCCCTGACTTTGTGGAGCTAATAGCCTTATGAAATAAGCCAGATCAAGTGTAATAAGCCAAGAAGGCAGAGAGTTGAGTGAGCAGCCCATGAAGAGGTAGAGTGAAAAGTGATCTGAGAGCAGAACCTCCACTCACCTGACTAGAACATCCTTTCCAGAACTCAGTGTACACAAATTCTACCCACTCCCTGAAGCCCAGCTCAGATGCTGGCTTTATTCAGCCTTCTCTGATAGTTTCACACAGAAGCAATCTCCTATCCTCTGCATAGCTAGAGCAGACATTTTCTATGGTACTCGGCACCCTGCTCTGTATTGGTTATTATTCATGGCCCCATTATTGCATACATCTCTGACTACATGAATCTCTTATGTATAGGATACATGTCACATTCATTTCTGATTTATCCACAACAAGTTCAGTTCTTTACACAAAAAGAAAAGCTAAATTCACATCTACTGTAGGCTCCAACCAGGGTCTTTTCCAAAGGGCAGTGAGGATAATGTGTTTAAAATGTATGACCAATCATGCCATACATCACCTTAAAATCCAAGTTGAAACAGTTTCTTATCACTCTTAGAATTAAAAACAAAGCCTTGAATGTAGCTACCAAAGTCCCTAATGCCCGTCTCATTCTTCTTACTCCTTACCTCTTACCACTGTGCCCTTCACTGTCTATGTTCCAGCCATATTCACTCCTTTTCAGTTGCTTCAAGGTGCCATGTTCTCTCCTAAAGCAGGGCCTTTGCACTGCTCTTTTCACTGCCTAGAATGCTCCCCAACCGCTGTATAGCCTCTGCATTGCACCTTTCAACTGTCACTTTCCTAGGTAACCTTATCTGACCCTCCAGCCAACATGTGGTTTTTCAGAAACATGTTAAAGAATCAATTTTATTTCCTGTGTAAGTTATTCAGTTTATATTATATCCTTGCCTCTATGATTGATAAAGGCTCATCGCCTTCAGTATATCACAAGATCAGTGAGAACAAGGACCTCCTACACTCCTAACAGTGACTGACACATAGAAAGCGTTCCACAAAAGATTTTGTTAAGTTGATGAGCAAATGGATTTTTAAAAGTAGTTAAAGTTTTGATGAAGATGTCCATAATTGAACAATCAACATTCTGAGCACATTTATGAAAAGGGAGGCAAAATACCTTCATTCCAGAATGTTGGAGGAAGAAAAGGTTTATCTGGGATTACTTAAGTAGCCATTAGTGAACTCTGAGAGAAGATTCTGGGATTAAGAGGAAAGAGTAGGACCATAAAAAGGATATGTGCATAGGACAGTCAGAAGAAATGAGGAGGAGCTGAGGGAAGGACCGACTGATTTGGGGGAGGTTGGTGGTAAAGAAATGAGACAGAAAAGTGATGGTCAGAAGGCCAGTAGTTGAAGCTGGGCACGGTGGCTCATGCCTGTAATCACAGCACTTTGGGAGGCCAAGGCAGGTAGATCACCTGAGGTCAGGAATTTGAGACCAGCCTGGCCAACATGGTCAAACCCCACCCATCTTTACTAAAAATACAAAAACTAGCCAGGTGTGGTGGCACACGCCTGTAGTCCCAGGTACTAAGGAGTCTGAGGCAGGAGAATCACTCGAACTCAGGAGGTGGAGGTTATGGTGAACCAAGATCTTGCCACTGAACTCCAGTCTGGGTGACAAAGCAAGACTCTGTCTAAAAAAAAAAAAAAAGACAGTAGTTGAGATCAGAAAAAGTAAAATCAGTGAAGGTTAGTGATCAGTAAGACCTTCAAGCCATGAAGTTTAGCACTTTAAAAAGTGTCTTGGAACACAGTAGATACTAAATAAATATTTATTGAATAAATCATGACCAAATAATCTTCTACTTAAAGTAAAACTACTTTTTAGTGTTGTGTCAGACTTATTTGTAATTGCTTAACTACTAGCCTTCCTTCTGCCAACAAAATTCATGTTGAAAGAATGACTGGTGAGCTAACTGGAGTTGTAAGACACAGACTTTAAAATAACTAGTTAACATGTTCAAGAAAATAGATGATAAGATAGATAGAACTTCACAAGTAGATTTTAAAATATCTTAAAATCAATGTAAATTCTAGAATTTAAAAATACAATTATTGAAATTAAGTAAGTTAATTGATAAATGTAAGAGCAGGATATGGATTACAGGACATAGATAAAGAGAACATTAGAAAACAGAAAGATACGCAAGTAGAAAAAAACATCGACTAGATAACAGAGATAAAAAAGAATGGAATACAACAAAAGGAAAGTATAGCTGATAGATGAAATACATTGAAATGGTGTAAGGTATATGTAATTGATAGTCCACAAGATGGAGAGAAGGAAAGGGCAAAAGCAGAGTTTGAAGAAATTTCTGAGATTGCTGAAACACATGAAATCACAAATCAAGAAATATTATGAAACCAACCAAGATCAATACAAAGTAAAAGAAAACCTAGGCACAAAATAAAAAGAAAAATCTGCTTAAAACTCAAATGTAAATAGAAAATTTTAAAAGCAGCTTGGGAGATGGGGAGGAAATAGACACATTCTTTCAAAGAAAAGACAAGACATCTGACTTCTCAGCAGTAAGTATGGAAGTCAAACACAATGGAATGAAATCTTTACAATACTGAAAGAAAACAATATTGTCAACCTGGACATTTTATATCCATTAAAATTATCCTTCAAAAGTGAAAAAACAAATGAAAATGTTTAAGGCAAATAAAAACAGAATTTGTCATCCTATCTAGTACTGCTAAATTTTAAGAGTTCTCTTTATGAAGAAAAGAGATCCCAGAGAAAAACATAGGAATACAATCAGAAAATGAAAAACAATGGAAAGGGAAAATATATAAGTAAATTTAACTTATTTCTTACTATACAAACAATATATTATGTTTTTTGCAGTTTAAAACATATCTAGATTTAATATGCAAAATATATAAGAAAAGAAGGCAATAAATGGAGTCAGAGTGTTTCAGGGCTTAACATTGTCTGAGAAATGGTAAAAGTGCAAATTTATATTAAGCTAATAATACACAGATGCATATTTTAATCTCTATAATAACCCTTAAGGAGTATACTTCTAACAAATCAATAAAAGAGAAAAAGCAATAATAATAGACAAATTTTTAGTCCAAAATATGGTGGGAAAGCATATAAAATAATTATAAAAAAAGGACAACTGGAAAATAAAAATTAATATACTAAACATACATTCAAATATATTTGAATGTAAATATTTTAAATAAACTTGTAAGAAGGAAAGCATTGTTAACTGGGTTCCAAAAACATGTACTGCTTTAATAAAGCTAGTTTAAATACAAGGACAAATAAAATATGAATATATCTCCATATATATACATAAACATATGTGCATATACACATATATGTTATATTATATATATTATATTATATATATTTCAATATATGTATATTATTTGTATTTATATATATATGTTCACACATGACTGGGGGCCTAATCAGCAGCAGTCACTAAAGGAAGCTCTTAACTAGGCTTATTTCAACAGGACTGATAGGGATGACATATTCCTATATGTAGAAAATCCTGAAGACTCCAGAAAAAAAAAAAAAAGGAGCTAAAAATGAAATTCAGGATACAAAGTAAAGTTTCAGAATACAAGATCAACACACAAAAAACAGTTGCAATTTGATCCACTAGTAAGAAATTATCCAAAAAAAAAAAGAAATTAAGAAAACAATCCCATTTACAATAATTTCAAAAGAATAAAATATTTAGAAATAAAAACCAGTGAGGCAAAAGATCTGTATGCTGACAACAAAAATCAGTAATGGAAGAAATTCAAGAAGGAGAAATGGAAAAGATCTTTGACTTTAGTTCTGGCAATAATTTTTTTTAGGTATGACACCAAAAGCAGAGGCAACAAAAACAAAAATGAACAAGCGGCATTGCATGAAACTAAAAAGTTTCTCCATAGCAAAATAAACAGTGAAATAAGTGAAAATGCAACCCACAGAATAAGATAAAATACATGCAAACCACATATTTGATAAAGGGTTAATATTCAAAATATATGAGCAACTCCCACAACTCAATAGCAAAAAAAAAAAAAAAAAAAAAAAAAAAAAAAAAAAAAAAAAAAAAAAAAAAAAAAAAAAAAAAAAAAAACTAAAAACAAATAATGCAATTAAACATTGGCTAAAGGACTTAAATAGACATTTTTACAAAGAAGATGTATGAATAGCCAACAAGCATATGAAAACGTGTTCAGCATCAGTAATCATCAGGAACATGCAAATCAAAACCACAATGAGATAACACCTCACATCACAGAATGGTTATTATTTCAAAAAAAAAAAAAGATAAGTATTAGCAAGAATATGGAGAAAAGGAACTCCTACAACACTGGTGATGGAACTGTAAATTGGCACAAACATGGAAGACAGTGTAGAGGTTCCTCGAAATAGTAAAAATATAACTACCATATGAACCAGCAATCCTACTTCTGTGTATTTATCCAAGGACTTGAAATCAGAGTCTCAAAGAAATACCTGCAGTGTCATGTTCACTGCAGCATTTTTCACAATAGCCAAGATGGAAAAAACCTGCCTAAATGTCTATTAATGGATGGATAAATACAGAAAATGTGATAAATACATGCAGTGGAATAACATTTAGCCTTTAAAAAGAGGGCCAGGTGTGGTGGCTCACTCCTGTAATCTCAGCACTTTGGGAAGCTGAGAGGGGTAGATATCTTGAGCTCAGGAGTTAGAGAGCAGCCTGAATAACATAGTGAAACCCCCTCTTTACTAAAAACACAAAAATTAGCTGGGCTTGGTGGCATACATCTGTAGTCCCATCTACCTGGGAGGCTGACATGGGAGGATCGCTGGAGCTTGGAAGGCGGAGGTTGCAGTGAACTAAGATGGTGCAACTGCACTCTGGCCTGGGAGACAGAGCAAAACCCTATCTCAATCAATCAGTCAATCAATAGGAATTCTACCATTTATAACAAGATAGGTGGACTCACAGGACATTATGCTAAGTGGAATAAGCCAGACACAGAAATACAAATCACAATGAGTATGATCTCACTTCTATGCGGGATCTAATTTCATCAAACTCAGATGCAGAATGATAATTTTTCAGAAGCTGGGAGGTTGGAAAGATGAGGAGATAATAGTCAAATGGTACCAAGTTTCAATTACACAAGGTAAGTAAGTTCTGGAAATCTACAAACAGCGTAGTGGCTACAGCTAGAAATACTCTATTACATACTTAAAATTTGCTAAGAGAGTAGCTCGTATGTTAAGCATTCTCACCACAAGAAAATAATAATAAATCGGGTTGAGGGGAAGTTTGGGAGGGTAATGGTCATGTCTATGGCCTTGAGTGTGGTGACGGTTTCACGGGTATATACTTATTCCCACACTCATCAAGTTGTGGACCATAAACATATACAGCTTTTTACATGTCAATGGTACCTCAATAAAGTAGTTTAAAAAGTAACTGGGGAATTTTTTAATGTTTGGAAATTATGCAATATCCTTCTAAATAAACCATGGGTCACAGAAGAAATCAAAATGGGAATTTTAAAATGTTTCAAACTAGGTGACAATTAAATTATGATGTGTTAATATTTATGGGATACAGACAAGGCAAGGCTCAGTGGGAAATTTATAACCTTAAATGTATATATTATAAGAAAAACTGTTAAGAATATAATTTTTTTCAAAACAGCTTGAATTACATAAATAATTAACTAAGAAGTTAGAAAATGAAAAGCAAGTTAATCCCAAAAAATAGAATGAAGGAAATAGAAAAGGCTAAGCCGATGTTAATTAAATTAAAACCAACAACACAGAAAATAAACAATACCATTACTTGATTCCTTCAAAAGACTAATACAATTTGCCATAGACAGGTTTATTAAAAAATTTTTAAAGAGAGAAATAAGGCACAAGTTATCAGTATCAGAAATGACAAATGGCACATACCAGAGATTCTACTAACATCACAAAAGTAATAAACATGTCAACAACTGAATGTCAATAAATTTAAAATTTAGATGAAATGAATAAATTCCCAGAAAATCATAAGTTACTAACCGTACTCAATAAGAAAAACAAAATCTGTAGATAAAAGCCTTTCTACAAAATCTTCAGGCCCAGATAACTTTACTGGTGAATTCTTCCAAACGCTTAAGAAATAAATAACACCAACTTACACAAAAACTTTTAAAGAAAAAAGGCCAGAATGACCTTGGTACCAAAATCCAAAAGGGCATTACAAGAAGGATAAATATGTGCACATTTATCTCATAAATCTTGATCTAAAAATTCTAAGCAAAACATGAACAAATTCAATGTAACAATATCTAAAGCAACAAATAACAGTTATTTTGTCATCGTGAGGTTAGTTTAACAAATATAAATCAATGCAATTCTCCACGTTAATAAAACAAAGGAGAATATTCATACTACCATCTCAAAAAAAGCATTTGAAAAAAATGTGATAATTACGATATACAAAGAAAAAAACTCAGCAAACTAAGGATAGAGGGAAATTTTTGTAATCCAAAAGATCACCTTATAAAGATATTTTTAAAGAAAATACTATAATTAATAGGGAAATAGTAAAAGCTTTTTCATAATATCAAAAAGGAGCAAAGATGCCCACTTTCACTACTTCTATTCAAGAGTGTGCTGGAGGCCCTAGTCATTGTGATAAGGTAAGAAAACAAAGTACAAAGTTTGAAATGAAAGAAGCAAAAATGCCATTATTTACAAAAAGCATGGCTCTATACATGAAAAATCTCAAATAATCTCAAAACAAAGTGTTAGAATTAATAAACTAATTTAGAAAATATACTGGATACAAGGTTAATTTCCAAATTAATTTTATTTTGACATAATATCAACAAATAATTAGTAAGTTAAATTGAAAGTGATGCCATTTATAGACATACAGTAAGACATGAAATGTCCTAAACTACAGGAAATAAGACAGGATGGTATTAGTATAAGAGTCGACTAACAAACCAAAGGGACAAATAGGATTTGGAAATAATCATCACAGACTTAAGGTACAGAGTGCAGTGGAGAAAAAAGGTTTTTTCAATGAATAGCCCTAGGTCAAGTCAATCTGATATCTATATATACATGTATATTTAAAAACACATCATAATCCTTACCATATACCATATAAAAACTCAAGTTCAAATGAATTGTAAATCTAAATGTGAAAGATAAAGTAATATAGTTTCTAGAGAAAAACTTAGGGGTTTTCTCTTCACGACCTTGAGGTAACCAAAGATTTCTTAAATAAGATGTAAAAAGGCACTAACCATAATAGAAGCCATTGATAAACTAGACTACATTTTGAAGAGCTTCTGTTAATCAAAAGTCACCTTCAAAAGAGTGGGAGAATATATTTGCAACATGTATATCTGAAAAAAAAACGGCTTTATTCAGAATACAGAAAGAGCTCATAACAATATGAAGAAAAGCAATCAATTCAATAGTAAAATGGACAAAAGACTTAAACAAAATATTCATAAAAAAAGGATATCAATACCAGCATTTGCAAGGATAGGGAGCATTTAGATCTCTTATATTGCTGCTGGAAAACTGATAGTATCTTGCAAAGCTGAATATATACATAGCCTGTGATCTAAGCAAACCTGCTACCAACTCAATGTACAATAGAAATGGGTACCCATATGCGAGAAAAATAAAAAGCAAAAAAACTTATACAGCACTCAGTGTAAGAGCATAAAAATCAAAACAAATCAAAGGTCCACTATTAAAAAGAATTTTAAAACAGTGGTGCATTCATCCAATAAAATAGTTAGCCATGAAAATGGATTAACCACTTTTGCTAGCAATGAAATGGATAAATCTCAAAGATATAATGATGAATGAAAGAGGCCAGACACTAAACAATATCGAATGCATTTTTCTATTTATATGAAATTCAGAACTGATGTATGGCAATTACTTTTGCAAGGTAGAGTTAGGGACTGGGCACTTCAGGCATTGGTGATATTATTATTTCCTGATACAGTTGTTCCAATAAAAACATTTTTTTCACCACCTACCTGGACCAGTGGGGTAGGAACACAGTGTAGAAGATGGCTGGCTACCTAACATAGTAAATGAGATGATAAAGGGAAAACATTTTGTAAACTGTAAGCCACTATGTAAAATAAGGCATCTCTGTATACCTACTGCATTTGATGGTTCAGACAGTACAGGAACTGACTGCTATATCTCACATAAGCACAACACAGCTCGTGTTGGCTCAGCTGGTACCAGGGTCAACTAGAACCAGGGATGCTACTGTGGCCAGGATATTCTCCTGCTTGGTCTCTTGAGTGTCTGCTTTTTTCAGAATGTTCAATTCTTTCTGTGTTACCACAGATTCCATTTTCATGAGGAAAGCATGCTCTGGGTCTTCACGTTCCACAGTTACTACCTACACTGAAGGGCAGAGTGGGCCAGGGGTCCCCTTCAGGACAAATTATCTATGGCCCTGAAGTCAGGATCATGTAACAGATTTTTATCCCCATTGTATAGATGAAGAAACTAAATGTTTCTGTGATTAAAAAAAAAAATCAGAAAACAAATCAACCCAGGCTGTTACAGCTGAGATCTTTAACCCTACAGAGTGTAGCAGTCTCTTCTTTCTGAATGGCCTGTGCAACACATGGTGTATTAACTGCTACCAAGAAGCATGCAAAATCTTTGACGCTGATGAATTAACACAACTCAATTCTGCAGACCCTACAATATGTCAGGATCTGTGCTATGCTTAGTGGGGGATAGTTTGATAAATAAGGCATGGTGGTTGCCCTCTGGGTCTCACAATCTGGTAGAAGAGAAGTTCAACAGATAAATGATTTTAATATATATAGAATTTTAAAAAATATTGAAAATACAAACTGAAAGAGACTAACAGATTAATTTGGAATTGCAGAGACTGGAGGGAAAAAGGAGTGTAGAGCAGGTGTCTTTTCAAATGAATTTGAAATATGAGAAGTACTTTGAAAGGCAGTGATGGGGAATGAGGACATTATTGGGAAAGGGTAGAAAACGAACAAAATTAGAGCTGAGAGAATGCAGGAAGGATTTGAGGAACTGTAGTTTACATGATACAGCTAGGACACCTGCCACACAGGCAGGTGTAAATACGAGGTATAATAAGACTGCAAATAGGCTGACACACTTGGAATGCCAATGTGAGAAATCTGAATTTTCATGTGAACACAGTTGAGGATGTTAGTGCAACATCACACTGGTTTTTTAAAAAAATGGAGCCATGTGCATATTTAAATTGCATTTACTAGCTCTCTGACCTTAGGCAAGTTGCTTAACTCCACCCAAACTGACTCCTTAGATGAGGTAATAATGCATGTAGAACATTTAGCACTATGATATATTCAGTATATAATATGTGCTGCGTAAATGTTAGCTGCATTATTATTGTTTCTATGAAGGACAGAGACACATCCAAGTCTGTATGATGGTTAAAAACCAGCTTCTCAGTTATTTTAAACTTTATTTAGATTTACGTTTGTGATGTTGTGGCTTAAATCCACACAAAATATTTGGTGACAGGTCCCATCATTCTCTGATGTATAAAACAGGTCTGTAACTGATTTGTCACTTCTATGAATTAGCCTCCTGTCGAAAATAACACTTTATTGGAAGTTGTCTGTAACATTTAAAAGATTTAGATTTTTTGCCGTGAAACAGCACTGTTTCAAATCCCTGCAGGCACAAGGTTTAATTAGTAATTGTTTTATGTTCCTCTAACTTAAGCAATATAACCATATTATTTCTGGAGACAAAGGCAATCCTTTTCCAGTTAAACCTTAATTATAATGGCGGAAGTAAAAAGGTATTGTGGGGAAGCACTGGCTTTGGCGTTGGCTTGATCTAGATAAGAGTCTCAATTCTATTCCTTCCTCTTTGTCTTCAGAGAAATTGTTTAATTTCCCAGGAATCCAATTCCTCACTTGTAAAATGAGATAAAGATATTTATGTTCTTAACACAGTGCTTAGACACATGATAATTACTTATTTTCCATGTGTTCAGATCACAGCACAAATACTACTTAGGGAGGAAAAAAGTAGTGGGTACAGACTGGACCGGAGTTCAGATACTTTGGTCACAAAAGTTGAGATACTTTTCAAGCAAGCTTCAGTGTTGGCCTGGCCTGCCCATGCTCTGGTTCAGGCAGCAGTGATGTGTGCTGTGCAGGGCTCATGCATTGATTGAAGATAGTTGAAGGAAATAAAATTAGTCATTTTTTATGGATCTTTGTTGTTTTTATACCCATCCTCCTAGCATCATTTCCTCATTCTTCTCCTAAGAAGGCCCTAACTCACCTCTCCACTCCCACTTACAGTTCAAGTGCCCTGGGTGGGCATCACGTGCCTCCAGAGATGGAGTATGTGACCCAGGCCCAGCCAATTGGAGCACTAAGTTTCTCTGACCACAGTAATTAGTTCATCACAGGGAACATGATCCAAGTGGGTCCAATCATAAGAATAAAGAGATATGTGTAGGAGCTATCAGAATATTTTTCTGTCTGTCCCACTGGATTTCAATAGTTGGAGACTAATTTCAATAGTTGGAGACATAAATGTCCCAGGCACTAAGCCCCACATTACTCACTGGCTGGAGTTTTTAGGGAAGTCAATGTGAAAATGGAGAAACCATGAAAGTTATTTATTTATACTTTCAAATTTAATTTGGCAGTGTCCTATACTGCCAAGTCATTGATCCCTAGAGAATCCCAATAGAAATACTGGAGCACGACAGCTAAGACGAGGAATGGTGCAGGAGCTTAGAACCTTGCTCCGGACTGTCTAACTGCAGCTGTAAACTTAGGTAGAATGAACTATACCCCAAATCTATCCAAAAATACATTCTTGTCTGGATGAAGAGCTGGTTTATCAAGCAATAACTAAGGCTATTTTGGAGCCAGCAGTGTAAACCGAGCTTACTTTCACATTCATTCAACAAACATTTATTGAGTGCATACTGTTCTAAGAAACTGGGTAAAATAAGCAGTGCCTGCCTTCATGTATCTTAAAGTCTTACAGGGGAAACAAACAGGCAATTATCATATAATATCATAAATATTGTAATGAGAAGAGTATATAAAATATTATGGGGACATTTTAGAGAAGCAGCTAATCTAGGGTTCGGTGGTCCACGAAAGCTTCTGAGAGATTGTGCCATCACTAGCCAAGTGAAGTGATGAAGAATGCTTTCAGTAGCAAGAGAATGCCATTTATGGAAAAATGGAAATAATATATTAGAACTGGAATACGGGCCATAAAGTAGAAAGTGGTATGATACAATAGAGACAGAACAGGGGCCAAATCACAAAAGTCTTTAACAGGCGTGTTAAACAGTCTGGATTTTAATCAATTGAAAGCAATAGGAAACCACTGAAGGCTTTTAAGCAGAAAAGTAGCATGACAAGGTTAACATTTTAGAAGCATCACTCCAAATTACTGCATATACTCTGTAGTATGCAGAATGGATTGAGGGGAGATAAGAGAAGAACATTTCTATTAGCCCCTTAGTGTGACCAACAAGGAGGAGGTTGCAGTAACCCAGGTGAGAGTTGATACTGTCCTAAATCAAGCCATTGTCAGAGAGATGTAAAAGAATTTCAAGAGATAGAATCAGTAGGATTTAATATTTTATTGGTTCTGAAGCTTGCCTGATCTTTGGCCCTCAACTCCCAGATGGCCAATCAGGATGGTACATATTCTATCAGAAGTGTTAATAGAAGAGATTCTTACATCAGACAAGCGGCTGGTTCGTATCACTTAGGATCTTTTTCAAGTTTGCAGTACTTTGATTCTGTGCTAAAGATAGGGAATAAGAAGGAATAATTATTTAATTAATGATTTATTGAATGATAGGAATAGGGACCCCCTCGTTGCCTAAAAATTGGTAAGTTATTAGAAATAAAAAGAAAGCACTACTTATTATTTTTTTTTATTATACTTTAAGTTCTAGGGTACATGTGCATAACGTGCAGGTTTGTTACATATGTATACTTGTGCCATGTTGGTGTGCTGCACCCATCAACTCGTCAGCACCCATCAATTCATCATTTATATCAGGTATAACTCCCCAATGCAATCCCTCCCCCCTCCCCTCCTCCCCATGATAAGCCCCAGTGTGTGATGTTCCCCTTCCCGAGTCCAAGTGATCTCATTGTTCAGTTCCCACCTATGAGTGAGAACATGCGGTGTTTGGTTTTCTCTTCTTGTGATAATTTGCTAAGAATGATAGTTTCCAGCTGCATCCATGTCCCTACAAAGGACGCAAACTCATCCTTTTTTATGGCTGCATAGTATTCCATGGTGTATATGTGCCACATTTTCTTAATCCAGTCTGTCACAGATGGACATTTGGGTTGACATGCACACGTATGTTTATTGCGGCACTATTCACAATAGCAAAGACTTGGAATCAACCAAAAGCACTACTTATAATGGCACTGCATTGCACACACAGCTAACCTACTCTGAGAGAGAAAGAGAAGAGCCAATTTAATGTTACAAGCAATTTTGTTCAGTGTTCCTCTGATCACATGCCCCCAAATAAACATGAGACAACACCTGGGTATCTTCTCTTCCTTCAGTCAACTCAGTTCCCACTGTCCTTCACTGGGGACAAACTCTGGCACTCTGCTTATAATTCTGGTGATCAAGGACACGAATTTTTGAATTTTCAAACATCATGGCTCCCCAAAATATAAGGCAAATACTTATTACAGTTCTCAAGAGTATGTGTTCCAACACTAGAAAAATGGTGATGTGGATTTATTGAGAAGGGGCGTATTAGGCCCACTTTTGTATAACGTACTTGTGTATAAAGAATTTTTAAGGATTTTTTTTTTTACTGTGAAAATTCACCTTAAATATTAATCTTAGAAACTTTTGAGTGAGATTTGACTCCAGGGAAGAATAAATTAATGGAAATTGCACTATCCCTGAAAATACAAATTTTATAAGTTCCAGAAGGATCCTTGGAAGCCAGGGCATTTCAGAACAACTCTAATATGATGTTGTCCTTCCAATAAAACATTGCTCATCACAACTATCTGAGAAAAAGAGTGAGTGGAGGCTTTCTTCAGCCCTCATAGTCTTGTGGATAGAAAGTTCCTACAGGTATGTTAAGTGGTTAAGTTTCTGGATCCTCTTCTTGCAGCCTGCTTAGGTAAAATGCTGATTCAGGACTTTCACTTGTCAATCACTTTTTCCAGTGGGACCCAAAATAGTTTCTGAAAAATGTTGTCTTGTCTAAATTTACCCAGATGCTGTGATTTAATTTGCAACTGGAAGATACAGTTTGGGCATTCTTTTTTTCCCTTTGTTTTCCATAAGCTTTCTCTCCTTTTCTATTTTGCAATATAAAATAAAGGACAAGACTTTATGGTGATTAAAAAGCACACATAGCAATTCCACAAATGTTGCTAGGCAACAAGGGCCACGTATTAGCTCAATGAATGAATTCTGGGCATCTGCACGAAGGAGAAATATGAGGAGCTTATAAGTGAACTGTCTTGATAACCACAGGGGTTAGTGCTTTTGACACACATGCTGTTGGATATGTCTGAGAAAGGGAAAAGGAACACTTATTTTAAACCTTTCTGGTGGTTTATTTTTTCAAAATGTGTTTAGAATTCTCCTTGATGGAAATTTGACACAGTGTGTTATAATGATCATCATCTCAAGGGGGAAAGTAGGTAAATATGACCTGTTTCTATTTCTCTAGTGCAGGGCTGCACGTATAGCCTGAGTTATTTTAACACCCTCCCTCCTGATCCTAATAGGTATGCTTTCTCTCCCTCCCCTACCAGTCCATTCACTCAGCTGATAAATTCTAAAGGCATATTCTATCTGCTAGTAAGCAGCTCCTCTCCCTTGCGATCAGCATTTACCCTCTTCAGTTGCTGTGATAATATAATATTGTTGACTATAAGAAGTCTGCTTTATTTTGTTCTTATTACAAAGCAGTACATGATCATTAACAAAAAAGCAGAAAAACACAGACACATGAATGAACATTAGTATCTGTGTTCATCTTCACCAGAAAGAATAATGTAATGTAAATTAAGGCAGTGTAAATACCTTGGTGCATATAATTCTAGATTATTTTCTGTACATACACAGACAGATTTTTTTCTTCTATCACCCATATAAAAAAGTTATAACTTAGCTTATAAACTCCACAATAGCCAACATAGTTTTTAATGACTCCTGCACTACACCAGGATCATTTAAGTATTTTAACGAAACTTGGAAGACTAATTAACGGGAAAAATGATCGGCTATAAGATAACTCTACTAATCTTACTGCATTTTCCTGTTAATCGCCTGAATCCAATCATAGTTAGCTTTATTAATTACAGACTCTTATATCATTATTTCCTTTCCATTTTGATATGGTTTGGATATTTGTCCCTTCTAAATCTTATGTTGAATTGTAATCCTCATTGTTGGAGGTGGGGCCTGGTAGGAGGTGACTGGATTATGGGGATAGATTTCTCATGAATGATTTAATGCCATCTTTGTGCTGTTCTCACAATAGTGAGTGATTTCTCACGAGATCTGGTTGTTTACAAGTGTATGGTCCCTCCCAGTTCCCTCTCTCTTGCTCCTGCTTTGGTGCCTGCTTCTGCTTCACCTTCTGCCATGAGTTAAGGCACCCTGGGGTGCCAAGCAGATGCTGGTGCCTTGCTTGTACAGACTATCCAACCGTAAACCAATTAAACCTCTTTTGTTTATAAATTACCCAGTCTCAGGTATTTATAGCAATGCAAGCACAGCCTAACACACACTTCTTGTAGTATTACCCTAGTCAAGTCTCTATTTTTTCTTTTTTTTAGACGGAATCTTGCCCTGTCACCCAGGTTAGAATGCAGTGGTGCAATCTTGGCTCACTGCAACCTCCACCTCCCAGGTTCAAGTGATTCTCCTGCCTCAGCCTCCTGAGTAGCTGGGATTACAGGTGCATGCCACCATGCCCAGCTAATTTTCGTATTTTTAGTAAAGACATGGTTTCACCATGTTGGTCAGACTGGTCTCGAACTTCTGACCTCGTGATCTGCCCGTCTCGGCCTCTCAAAGTGCTGGGATTACAGGCATGTGCTACTGCACCCAGTCTACCCTAATCAAGTATCTTACCTGGTTCTTACAGTAATGAATTAATCAATTAATCAGGACTCTGGTTTCAAATTTCAGAAACTTCAACCCAAATGGACTCAAGCAAAATGCAAAGTGTGGCTGCATTATTAAAAGTTGCAGTAGGAGGGGCTAGCTGAATGCATAGTGGAAGTCATAACTGAATGCATAGTGGAAGTCAGCAAGGCTTAGCTTCACTCCCACTGTCTCTCAGCAATTCCCTCTTCTGTAACAGCTTCATTCCTGAGCCAGCTCTCTCCAAAATGTGAGGAGATGGCCAACAGCATCTCTAAGCTTCTACGTTCTCAGGAATTCTAGGTGAAAAAGCAGTCCTCTGATTTAGTCCTGGGAGTCACTCTGATTGTACCCTTCTGAACCAATCACTGTAGCCAGGTGTCTGGTGCTCTGAGTAAGGCCAGACCTACAGAACATGCCCACTCTGAAGCCTGGTGACACCGTTCACCCCACCCAAAACTCAAGAACCCAAAAGTCAAGGAGGAGTCATTCCCCAAAAGCAAAATCAGGGTGCTATCAGCAAGGATACTGTGCAGTCAAAAGCAGCAACCTTTCCTGTGTGTTCCATCTACTCTTTCTGATCCACTCTACACTCTTCTCCAGCCAAGCTCAGCATATGGACCATATCAACCAGCTCCTTTCCCTCTGGCTTACAGCTGGGCTTACTCAACTGGATGCATTAGCAGGAGAGTGAAGTCATTGTATTTCTTCATCTCCTGCCTTGGTGGGTTACAGGTTGGCAGCAACTATGTTTCTGATCTCTTTGTGGGGTCTGATGATAACTTTCTCCCCTTGGCCCTTGAGGCACAAAGATGATAACGGCTCACCATTGTGCTAAGCTCCAGGGTATGCCACCATCCTTTGTTGATTTTAACCTTGCACACACCTTTAACTCATTTGTGCCTGCTTTTCCTTTCCTATAGGACCTCCTATCAGGCTGCTCACCCTATCACTGTTTCTTCATGTCAACCACAAATTTGGTTAGCCATTAAGGTCATCATTCAAGAAATGGATGTGAATATTAAAAATTCAAAGCTAAGGGCCACTGTCAATTTAATCCAAATTGCCAGTTATTATGACCTAGGCTTTGGTGACCACAGAAGTATACTGAAGATTGTGACACATGCAGCTGATTCCAATCGCTTTCATTTTGGGTTGATTTAGTAGGGTATATCTGGAACATACCCTGTGAAGGTTATATTTTAGTAGAGATTATCTTGATTCTCTAGTAGGATTGAAAAGAAAGTGAATGAAGAAAGGAAAGAAGAAAGTAAGAAAAGAATGGAGGGAGGAAAGAATGAAGACAGAGAAAAAAGTAAAAGAACCTAGGAATAAGGAGTTTTGATCTTGGAGTAAGGAAACCTTAGAATTCAGTCCAGCTTTGTTTTCGACCATTGTAGGTGGCCTTGGGACATCTTCCCTTTCACTGGACCTCATTGTCCTGACTTGTAGACACTAGGATTGGACCAGACCATTCTTAAGGTCCCTTCCAGTTTTAATAATCTATGAAGTTCTAATGAACTACAATTAATGATGCTTGCAAGAAAAAAATGCCCTTACACTGCCTGTTCAAAGAAAATTAAGATACTTTACTAAATTAGCTAAATATATTTTTTTCTGACCAAGAAAGCAAAATCTTTTTGAAAACTATGCATTTAAGTTAATTATGGAATGAAAACCCAAGGTTCCGCCTGCCCTCAATTCAAAACAAACTTGTTTTTGTTCAGATTCTTGCTACAGACCAAATTTTATGTACAGACAACGTGGGGCTATCAATAGGGATCTGCAGTGAAGCCCAAGGAAAACATTAATGAAGCCAGCAGGAGCCCACACAGCCTAGCCATCGACACAATGCAAAACTGAAAACACGACTGAAAATCCACAGAGGAGGATGTCCCCACACTTCTTTGTGTGTGATTTGCCTGGTCCAGCCAAGATTGTAGAAGCTGTAGGAGGAAGATAAAAAAAATAAAATAAAAGGGCCAAAGCAGGAAATGAGCTGTAACTTGACAGAGTCACAAAAGAAAACAGAAAAGCATGAAACATGTCAGGTCCAAAGAAGGAATTTGGAAACTATAGCCTGTTTATTCTGAAATGAGGCAATTGATAATATAAAAAAAGGATACCAAAATAAATTAAAAGCTCTGAAGTATTTCATGCTAAAAATACTCATTATAAATAGCCAGGGTACACGAACAGGCAACAGACAAGCTGAGTTTGAGAAACTAAATGTGTTGATATATTAGGGGAAAAGAGGTAATGTAAGCAAAAGAGAGACTCCATCCTTGACGGCTGGATGTTCACCTGGGGCAAGGTCAGACAAGGGCAGAGCACCTGCACCAGACCCAGTGGGAGCTTCACAGCCTCAACAAAGAAGGTGGAAGAAAAAGGAAGAAAAGTCAAAGGTTGAACCATCTGTGCTGACAAAATGGTTTTAAGTTGCTTGCCAAGAAACTGACCAGTTTGTAATGGCAGCCTTAAACATTGTGTTGAAAAGGAAGGTGAAGTCACAGCAGAACCAGGTATAGGAATAAAGAATGATAGATTGGCAGTGTTTCCAGTGGGGCTGGCAGTAGGAAGGGAAGGTGGTGACCCACTTGAGTAATTTGCTGACCTTGGAATGTATGTTCTAGAACTATACTGTCTGATATGGTAGCCGCTAGCCATGTTCAGTTATTTAACACTTGAAATGTGGCTGGACAGAATTCAGCTGGGCTGTAAGTGGAAAATGCACAATGGATTTTGAAAGCAAAGTACAAAATATATACTATTTTAATAATTTTTATGTTGATTATAGGCAGAAATAATACTTTAGGTATGTTAAGTTAAATTGAATAAACTATTAAAATTGGCTTCACCTGTCTCTTTTTGCTTATTTTTATCACAGTTGTTACGAAATTTAAAATCACATATGTGGCTAGCGTCTGTGGTCTGCATTATATTTCTACTGGACAACCTGCGTTGTAAAGTCCCTTTTCTCTCTCTCCAGGCTTCTGTGATATGATGATATTCGGGAAGCCTTGACTTAGCCCTCACTATCTTCTCCATCTCAAACAGAGCCTTGTCTCAGACTAACCAAAAGGAAACTGCATTGAGACTCAACAGATGCTGTAACCACACAACTCACACCCACATGAGAATATACACTTACTTAGAAGAAGAGTCACTGCCACCTCCTCATATGTACACCCCATTCATCACATATGTGCACAAGCATATTTGTATGTGTCAGAAAAATATCCATAAATAGGAAAGGAATATTAGCAGAATCATTTGTCAAAGTGAAAATTACATTTCAACTGTAATTATTTGTTTGAATTAGGGAGATTCAATAGTGCTTGTTAATAAGAAGAGGTTCTTTGAAATTCAAGAGCATTTAACTTCATGTCTTGCAATTCCTAACAAGAAACCAATTTACTGAGAGGGGATTCCAGAATAATGCTTCTATCTATAATCAAGACATCAGGGATACCAAGGCATGACAGAGACTCAAAAGTAAGCTTTGGCCTTTACACAAAAACCTCCAGTGTGGTCGGCCAACCAGAGCAATTGGATTCTACTCTCTTAGCTGTCTTCTCTGGACTTCTGCTCTTTTCCAACACTATGAGCCACCTGGTCTTCCAGTCCTGTCTTCCACTAGAATTTACCACCTAGCACACCTAGCAGTACCTGCCAGTTGTGTCAAACTCCTGGTCCAGACTCTGCTGGTCAGCCCCATGGTAGCGTAGAGAGACCAATTCTAATGACGAGTTTGAGGCTCTGGTGCAGCAAGTTGTGTTCTTAAACTTTTCAATTAGGTGAGCTAGTAAATTTTCACTGTTGCTGAAGTCACTTTGAATTTAGTTTATCTTGCTTAAAGCTGTAAGAATCCTAACAGCACTCTTCAAATATTTGAAGAGTGATTCCATGGATACTCTATTTTTTCTATACTTCAAGGGGTAGCTTCTAGTGAAGTCTCTCCTGATGATGTACATTCACCCTGAAATTTCCTTTTCATCTATCCTTTTCAAAAAATGGTCTACAGGTCATGATTATCATTTTTAGAACTTGCCTTGGAGATCTGGTCTATCCATAATAAAGGGAATTCAAAGGTCATTTCAATACTTTATTCTGAGTTATTGACAATACTTAACATCAAGTCATTCTTGCTGCTTATTTGGATTCCAGCTCTGGGCTCTTGGCTTCTGTATGGATCTTGAGACCCAGCTTTGGCTGGTACCCAAATGCCTCCTGATGTTTCTGACTGCCCCTTGTAATAATTGCTCCAAACCCCATTGGCTTCAGGATCAGGAGTCTGTCTACCTGATCATTCCTCCCAATCTAGGAACTGCAAATGGATCCCTAGTACATTTTGAGAAACTTCTCTAAGTAAACTAAGAATCTTCTCTGAGGTTTAAAATTGTCAACTTCCAGATTACTCATTGCTATGGTCTAAATATTACCATTTACTGGATTTTCCTGATGCTAACTGCTTATTGTAAAACTGTTTTGTGGACTAATATTTCCTCATATACCTGTTATGTTTCTCTGTAACCAGCCCTATCCTGATGGGTAACTTTGTCTTCAAATCCCAGCCACATCTCACCAAACTTTACTTAACCTTTCCACATGTCCCAACCTACAACAAACACCATAAAATCACCATGTCTCTCTACCAATATTTTATCATATTATGATGACATTCTTGTCAGGCTGATATCCTTCTGATACTCCTGTGTTTACTTACTGACACTTGTATAGTAAGAAAACATTGAATTCAAACAAAACATTCAGATTCAAAACTTGGTTCTGTTATTTGCCAGCAGGGTGTCTTTAAGTGCCAAAGAAAATATCTTTTATACCTCTCAAATTTTCATTTTCCTTATCTATAAGTTGGGTTAATGATACTTGCCTTTATTTTGCTGGATATTGTGAGACTTAGATAACCATGTATGTGAAAGCACATTGTAAATTTTGAAGGACTATATAAATAAATCATTAACATAAGTTTTTATCACTAGCCAGAATTGTTATCTCATGCTCCTTTTTAACGACAAAGAGCCATACATATTATTAATAATTGGTGAATATTTATCATTTCATAAATATGTATACAAGTACTCCTAAAAATCTATTTGTAAGGCAAAAAGGAAATGTGTGTCCAATGAACTAAGTGAGGGAGGGACTAGGGGGATGAAGCTGTTGAGGAAAAAGAAGAGGTAGAAAAATATGAGTTGTGAACATGAATGAGAGAAAGAGTTTTGGGCAGAGTGGAAATGCAAGAGAGAGAGAGAAACAGGGAAGACAGGGCAAGTAGAATGCAATACAGGAGAGGAAGAGGAGGAAAAGAGAGCAGGGAATGAGAAAAGGCAACAGAGCAGAAAAGGCACCAGCCATTCCTAAACCAGAATTACCCACTTGGAAAATGTTCAGAGATTGAAATGGAAGCGAGCTCCTTGCCCCCAGGGTCTTACAGGAAACACCGGCCATTTGAACTTATCTTAAGGAAATCTTAGGCAGCACAGTGAGGAAAATCGGTAGCCAAGACCTCTCCACAGAGACAGACGCTGTCTGCTCTGTGGGAAGAGACAAAAGATGGGGATAGAAATTGGACAAATGAAGTACTCAGATGTTTAACAACAGCACAGAAAATGAGAGGAGTAAAGGGGCAGAGGATGAGCTTAACATCCTGTAAAACGAAACCTGTTGTCAGACTTATTAAAGTATTGCATAATTTGACACAATCTCACTGTTGTTGCTTTTCTTCACTGATATATGTAATAATCTGGATTTAGTTGACTGCTAAGTCAAATTTAACTAATTACCTGGACGTACTTAAAAAGAGGACTGGAATTTTCAAGCCCAAGCAGAGCTGCTGCTTTCTAGGATCCTGAAGTGGAAATGGAATTCTGATACGTGGGAGGGACTTCAACCTTCTTTTGGAGTGTTCCTGTGCTAACATTCTAGGTCCTCAGCTGATGTCAATGACCTCTGAGGATGGCAAAACTCAATAAATAAATAAATAAATAAATAAAAGAGGTAACAGCAGCTGAAGATTTCTGATTAGAGATGAGAAAGAATTCCTAGAGAATGAGTCAGTCAAAGAGACACAGAAAGGTTATTAAAAGGGCATCTCCCCCTCCCGCATTTTCTTGGAGGGGGTCCTGAATCACAGAGCACATGGCCTCACCTATCTGGGATGACATAGACATTCCTTCTTAGAGTGGGCTATTTGTATTGCTGACCCAGTGACCTAAGGTACGGTCAGTAAAGCCTTTAGCACAGCACCTGGAACAAAGAAAGTTTGTTTATGGTTTATGGTTATGGTAATAGAGACAGTATAAATAAAATGAACAGTAACAGCTGTAGTAGTAGCAGCACTTGTAGAAGTAAGAGGAGCAATGCTGATCTTAGGAACTGGTGTAATAATACCAGTATCTGTAAATTCTACAAATAGCTGTAATGTGGTAGTCAGGGATCTGAGCTCTGCAATAAGACCTTCTAGGTTTGGCTGGTTAGTTCCATTCCTTATTACTAGTTGTATAAATTTGGGCAAGCTAATGAACTGTTCTGCACCTCAATATGAAACGCAGATAATAAGAGCACCCCTTCATAGAGTGATCATATGGAGTGCATGAGAAAATACTTGTGAAGAGTTGAGCACAGCACTTACACTCATTGAGCATTTACTGCCTGTTAGCTAGTAGTAGCAGGGATGCTGGTGAGGGTGGCAGCCTGAGCAGAGGAATAGATCCCACCTAAGGGATACAAAATAAAAGGCAGATTGTCCCTGTCATTAACGATTCCATGCCATGAAATATGCAAACAGGAACACAGGAGAAGCTTTCACTGGAAAAGCCTTTTCAACTTCAAATAGAGAACTTGTGTTCTTTTCACTGTCCCGTCTCCTCTCCAAATCCCATAGCCTCAGATTCCAGGCTGCAAGTGAATTTCAGTGTGTTGTGGGGGATGTTTTGGGGGAATGGAGTGGAGGTGGGTCATGGTTATTAATATCCACTGAGCACAAAACTTTCTATGATGGGCCTTCAATGATGTGGAGAATTAAAAATTAAAATTAAAGAATTAAATAATAAAATAAAGGCTTTCTCAATTTTAGTTAAATTCTTCTAACATTATAAGATGTCAGACTAAATACCAGGCATATGAAGTTCAGCAGAGGAGGTAGGCATGTTAAACAAATAATTATAAACAACAGTGACAATTATAAATAATTGATAACAGCAATTTGTATAGAGAGGTCTAGGAGCATAGAGGGGAAGTCAGGAGGCTTGGGGGTCAGGAGATGATAAATGACTTCATACTTTGAGGTGCGAGTAGGAAATTGATGAAAGAAAGAGGGGACGTGAAGCCTGGAATTAGGCTACAGAAAGATGGCCAGTCGTCTGGCTGAAAAATGGGTTGAAGTTAGGGAGGACTGTAGTCAAAAAGGTGTTTGGAGATGATGCCAATCATGCAGAAAAGAGATGAAGCCTTAAGACAGCAATGACAGGAAGGGTAGAGAGAGGGTGGCAAAGTCAAGGTTACATAATTCTAAATAAAACACTGCTAAAATTAAGCTAGTATAAAAAGGGTACTAGTTATTATTTTCAGAGTAAAACTTCATCAGTTCAACATAATTGAATAGAAGCATGTCAAAATTAATCAAATATGATTTGCAGCTTTAAAAAATACATGACTAATAGCTTAGGAATTTTTGACTAGATGAGATATTTTAAATACTTTTCAACTTCCCCACTTTTAATTAGAAGCATCAATGTTCCTGCAAACAAAATGATGTTCTTAGAAGTAAAGTTTTTTTTGTTTGTTTGTTTGGGGTTTTTTTGTTTGTTTGTTTTTTGAGATGGAGTCTTGCTCTGCCACCAGGCTGGAGTGCAGTGGCACGATCTTGGCTCACTGCAACCTCCATCTCCTGGGTTCAAGCAATTCTCCTGCCTCAGCCTCCTGAGTAGCTGGGACCACAGATGCACACCACCACACCCAGTTAACTTGTGTATTTTTAGTAGAGATGGATTTCACCATGATGGCCAGGATGGTCTTGATCTCTTGACCTCATGATCCACCCACCTTGGCCTTCCAAAGTGCTGGGATTACAGGTGTGAGCCACTGTGCCCAGTTGTAAAGGTTTTTTTTTTTTTTAAGTGGATTGAACATTTTTGTTTTTTGATTTTGTTCACACAAATGCGCTTCATGAATTTCAAGGCTGGTCTCTACTCATAGCTTATTCCCCTCTGACTAGTATAGAAAGTCACAACTCTCAGGCTTGACTGTCCAGAGAACTAGTCTGCGCCTCTCAGTCATAGAAGACTGGTTGGCCGATTCGCCTCACCCTCAGGGGTGTCAATCTGGGTGATTCTAGACCATCAGTAATGCAACCATAGAAAATAACATTTGAAGTTACAAATAGAGATAAGACACAATTTTTCTGATTCTCAGGACTCTGTGGCATGACTCAATTTGTTTTGCAAAACTTCTGTCAGTGGTACAATGATAAAATTCAGTTCAATTCCAGGACAAGCCATGGAAACATCCCCTTTCAGGGAGGGGATTTTATCTTATCCTCTACTAAAGTACTAAATTAGTTGAAACTCTTAATTTCATAGTTTGTCTAAAACTCACACTAACTCAATGCACTATTTATTTTCCAAATACTTGCACATTTCTTACATCATAACCCTCATGAGTCATAAAGAATGTATTTACTTTGAAAAACAGTAGACTCGATTCTCACAATCATATTGACTAGAAATGAAAATACAAAGAAAATAAGTCAGTATGTCCCACTTTACCAATTAATACACAACAGGTGATTTGCTCTCATAAACTTCCTGAGTTCAGATCAGAAAGGTCACAGTTTTAACCTTTGCATACTTCCTAATTAAGCAAAATGTTTGTAGTCCTTGAAAATGAAAAAATAAAATGATCCCTTTGGTCAGAAGAAGGCAGAGGTTCCACATAAAGGTAGTTTTCAGGATGTTAATATTTGGAGAGAGGTTTACTTTTTGCTGGTGTAGATCATTAGCCCTTTTTGGAGTCAATTTCTTTTATTAATTGACCATACAGCAGATATGATTAGAATCCTCCCCAAAATATTTCCCAGCTGAGAGCCACACTAAGTTAGCCAGCTTTCTACAGAAATTTTTTACCTGAATGTCCCATAGTTTTCTCCATCTCAATCAATATCAGACCAAGTCCTTGTTGCCTATGCACCACACTTCTTCTCCAAGGTCACTTAAAAACCATCTTCCTCTTCCTCCTCATGCAACTCATCATGATCTACTGGAAATGCTACTTCATAAATTTCTCTAGGATCTGTGTTTTTTCCTTTACTCTCACTCCCTTCTTCCTCCTAGTCCTTATCCTGCCTCTCCTAGACCACTGTCACTGTTTCCTGAGACTCCTCATCCTGTCAACCCTGTAACCCTATTTGCATTCAGTCTGAGTCATGTTTCCTACATGCGTGACAGAGCTTTTCTGTCTTCTGTGCAGACTGATAGATCATATTTCTGAACTTTCATATTGAGTTTTCTACAATGCCTCTGTATTTTCTATTATCAACATTTTTTTGAATGCTAAGAAGCTTGTTGATTTTTTTTAACATTTAAAAAATAACTCTAATATGTCTATTTACACATACACTTTTTCTGGAATTCATCTTTTGAGGATTTGAACCGCAGTAATTACATACAATGAGCAATGGTGGCATTTGAGATAAGGTGAGGCTAGAAACGTCGGTTACACTGTTGATAGAGAAAGCTGGGGATAAATATGCATCTATATTTGATATGCACAAAGGTATGATAGTATTGGACATTCAAAGATGAGCATGTTGTGTAAAACCTTTTGAAATTAAATGAAGCCATTATAAGCTAAGGAGTAAGTGAGTGGGCAGAAAAGGGGGAAAAAAGATTCTTCATACATTCTTTAAAAATGCAGATAAGAACATTGCCTGAACATTGTTACCTGACTGATAAACTGGTGATCACTTAGCGTATTTATTTAGAAATCTGTTCCAATTGAAAAAAGGTCTGAAATTCAACAAACCCTATTTGCTAAATGTTAATAAAACAGAATTCCAGGGAGAAAATAGCGGGTACTAAATGTCATAATACGGTTCTACAAAGTTGAGGATAATTCTTACCACTGTTTTCAGAATGTAAGTGATAAACTGGAAAGCCCTCCAGGGCCGGGCAGGCAGACTGCACACTGAACAACTGTACGCTGTGGCTATGAAAGGTAATGTGATAGTTCAAGATGGCTTCCTTTCAGACAATAGGTACTCACAGTTACGACTCTGGTAACTTGGAGAGTGCCCAGCTTCCCTAAAAGGGTTTTAATCCATTTTTAAAACCCTGGACAGGCCAAATGAACATATTTGCTAGGCCTTCAGTTTGAAAACCCAAGTCTGAAACGTCAAATGATAGACCCTCTGCCACACAGAAATCTTTAGAAAAGCAAACCATTGAAGTTCAAAGGATATGCTCTGATATCACACAACTTTGGGTGAAAATGCTAGCTTTGCCTCTTTCTAGAAATGTGACTTTGGGCAAAATAATGATTCTTCTCTGCCTCGGTTACTTCATATGTAATGCTGGGGCCACTATCAGTGAGATTATATAGGTCACATGTTTGGAGAAATGTCTGAACCACAGCAAGCCGTTCTTGTCAAATGTTCAAAGCATCAAGCAATAGTGATTTGATATTTTCCTTTTATTGTCCAAATCCATTTTCATAGATTTAGTCATGGTTAAGTAACATTTTAATCTAAGTTATATATACCTTAGGAGATAGTTTATCTTTGGAGAGTTAGGAGATAATTTGAAAAAAGCAGTGATTTTGGGAGCAAAGACTTAGATTTTAGTCTCAGGTTAATCACTTATTAGCTGTGTAGGCTGAGGAAAAATCACTTAACCTCTCTGAAACTCTTTTTATGTCTTTTGTATACTGTACTTTGTAGGAGTGCAAGAAGCTGCAAGTCATAGGCAAGGCTCCAAATTATGGAAAGGAACTTCTAAGAAGTTGTAAATAATTCACAGCCTCAATCACATTTCGTGAATCTCATCACAGCCTGTGCTTGTAAAGTGGGACAAAAAGACACAGTCTTACAGGAATCCAGGTGACCCTTCCATGTAGGCCATGCTGTAATCCTATTAGGTGTTGAAGAAATTCTAACTGGGCTTAAACTGGGAGTCATAAAGATCTTGTAATTTTTTTTATTAGGCAATATCTCTACCCTTGCCAAGCTATTTGCATCCACTGATTTGCACAGGTCCTAATAAAGTATCTAAAAATTCTCATTAAAATGTGACATTTAAATAAAGATTGGTAATAAAAGAAGCAAACTGTAGGGAGGAATAACAAGGTGTCATAAGAAAACAAGCCAGACACACCAGGGTTGACTAAGCAACAGACCCAGAATGATGCAGGTCAATAATAATTCTGAGAACATGTAACTGTTGATACTAAAATTCATCATAACATAACCCTCTGTGTGTTCCAGGGAAGATTAGGTCTGAGAATTTGAAATGCTGCAATGCTTGCTTCTGAAATACTTCTATCTCAAGCAATGTTAGTATGGGACCCACTCTGATCAAGTATGACATGGAAGGCATGCTCTTCTCACTTCACAGGTGAAATGATGTGGATTTTCATTATGAAGGAGTTTCTGCTTTACTAAAGTCCAGGGGGAAGCTTTGAGGCCCACAGACTGCTCGTTTAATAGGCTGCAATTCAAAATATGCCTCAGTGGAACTGATAGAGCTGTAGGCTGCAGAGGTTCAGCTTGGCAAGCAAAACAAAGTCAGGACACTTGGGAGCACCCCTTTCAGTAATAGTCAAATTCTCCAAAACAGGTGGACAAGGTAAACTGCAAAAAAGGCTGAGCTTCCGGCAGTCAAGCAGATTAAGATTCAGATGTTTATATTAATTCAGTCACATCTGCACCCTCAGGTTTCAGAAGCTGGATGAAGCAGGCTCCACAGCAGTAAGTTCCAGAAGAAACCAAGCTTATATAGTGGGGAAGCTATATCTGTTATTTGCCACAGTTTTTATGCACATATATCAATCAATGAGAGCCAGAAGCCTGAAAACTATATTTTTCAGTCTTTCTTGCTGACTGGCTTCTGGTTATGTTTTCCAAATGAGAGACTCAAGATGGAAATTCGGGTGATGAGGTGAGAAAGAGGAGTATTTTTCTTCTGTATTTGGAGGTGCTTTAAGCAGTAAGAGCAACAGTAAATGGTTCTAGAAGTGTGGCAATGGCGGTGCCTCCAGCAGACCAGCAACAGCAAGGAGGATCATGAGGCTTCTTGACCTCTGGTTAACATCTCCTTCTCCCTGCTCTGCTACAGAGCTCTGTGACCTGCATTAAATCTCCGCTTGCTTAAAATATGTACAACAGTTTCCATTTTCCTGCCTAGCCACTGACAAATATAATAGCAGAAAGAAATAAGTCAGGGGTATTTTCTTATAAACAGGGGTCACCAATCAAGGGATTGGTTGCATATAATGGAGAGATGGCTGTATGGAATCCAGCACAAGACCAGGAGTCAAAGAGACACAGGATCTTAACCCAGATCCTCCAGTTCCCAAACAGAACTGAGACCAAGTCCATGGAAGCTGCAGAGTAAAGAGAAAATGGTGCTAAATAGGTATAGAAGACCAGTGGTTTCATTCCAACTAAGCCACTTTTTAGCTCCAATATTGAAGGTTTTCTGTCACCTTTGGGAGCCTTTGTTCCCAAAGAATGGGCACAGTCAGGGATAAATATTCAAACAATTTAATAACTGATCATTAAGGTCAGTCAGGTAAATAAATGGATACTAAATTTAAACAATCAACAAACTTATAGTATATAGTAATCATCAGTTTTGGGGTAATAAATACCTACCTGTCATGATACTTGTGATGACTAAAGACACATTTATCATTTACTCCATGCATACTATGTGCAAAATAATATGTTAAGAGTTTTACCTATGTTTTTCTGAAGATTACGTATAATCTTAAGAAAAATCCCATTTTCAGATGCCAAAACTGAAGGCTAGAGAGATTACATAAATTCTTCAAGGTCATACAGCCAGTAAGTGGGAAAGTCAAGAGTTGAACTCATATTATTCTGTTTCCATAAACCCTACTTTTCCAGCATCCCATGGTGTCGGTAGTTGAAGTTGTGTTAGGAGCACTTCAGAAGATGTCTAGGATCACATATATGTAGAAGATTCCTAGCTTAATTCCACAACCAGAAAATTTCACACATTGCAAGAGACCACTGCTTTCAAAATATAAATGTGTCTTCTTCCTTCTGGTAGTTTGTGATGTCTCTAGCTGGAGGTCCCCTATAACTCCAGGTGGCATGGGGTTTTCAACATGCGATGAGTTCCAACTCCTATTCACTGTGCTCCTGATCTAATCAAAGTACTAACTGAATAATCACCATTTTGTCAGTCAAGCAATGAAGTTGAGTATTATTCTCATTTACATTTCTAAAGCAACATAAAAATAACCCCTTTTAAATGGTACCCACACACTTTCTCCTTATATGCTAATGAATGTCACAATTTCAGAGCCTGAAGAGAAATTTCCTGCAAAACATCTAATTGCCTTAAAGTTGCACATGTTCACAGTTCTGACTGCCAGGTTACAAATATGAATTAACTCCAGTTCCAAATCAATTCACATCGATAAGTCTTTAGGGCAAACCACTAACACACATTGATTTTTTAAATTCTATAAATTATTTCAAGGCTTTAGAATATTCAGCATTAAAAATTACCATTTCATTTCAGACTTTAGTGAACCATAATATGTATTTTTACCAGTATAATCAAACCCCAAATCAACTTTCCTATTTAAAAAATTTCTATCTTTTTCTGTTTGGTAAGATTGGAAAATTTCAATTCATTCTTGTAGTTATATTGATATCCAATAAATCTAATTTAATTGCTTGATCTAAAGTAATGAATTGCAACTTGGTGTCATTACAGAACTAAGGCAACTAGGTAATTAATTTGAAGTCAACTACTCACTTTTGTTATGGTTTTTAACTAATGTTGTCGCATGTGTATAGCAGGTGACTGCTTTTATATAAAGATTATGTATTTTATATTTAAATTACTCAGCTTTTGGTATTTACTTAGATTTTCTGTTTGTGTATAAAAGCTTGCCAGTTTGATCTTCAGTTAAAAAATATTTAGTGGCTCCCTAGTACCTGGCATCAAGCCTACCAAAGGAATCAAAAAGAAAGATTCTTTCCCTGGAAAATGCTTCCTTCTTGGATTTCTTTCTCCCTTTCCTCCTTCTTCCTTTACATCCTTATAGTGGTTCACAGAAATGATCAATACATTATTTAAAACACAAAGGAAACAAGATGAAGAGATCAAAAGGGTTGGAAAATACAGTAAAGGCATGTTAGCGCCATTGTACATACCTAGAGATCTTCTACACTTATTCGTGGTGATTATAAATTTGTCTCTCAGTTTCCCAGAAACCCTAGCAAAGGGCGGAAAATGCTACCATTTATATGATTCATAATCCTATAAGGTGCTTTTTTTGGTTGCTAATGAGAAACATTAATAAGAAAGCACAACAGTTATTTTGTAAAGAAGAAGTAGATCCTTAAACGAGGTTGTTCTTATTAAAGAAGGAAGAAGCCCCAGGGACTACAGGGGCAGTGAAGCAAGAGGGTAGCGAGCTCATGGGGCAGGGAGGTGAGTCAAGGGTAGAAGGAAGCTACAGTTAAAAAGAACTAAGGTATAAAATGAACTTTTTCTCTGCTCACAGACTGGAGGCATTATCTTGAGAAACCTCAAAGTGCAAGTTTATATACATATGGACTTTCCTTCACCTGTTTTTCTCCTGCCGGAACATTGTACTCTCTGGAACTTAAAAAAAAATTGATTGAAAAAATTTCCTAGAAAGCAGAAACTTTCAAATTGCAATAAACAGCAAGGAAAAAGACAGAAACCTGAGCTGCATTTAGGGATCACACTTGAATTGAGGAAAACCACATGTCAGCAGGGAGAATCTGGTAGTTAAACAACATCAAAAGCATGGCTGTCTCTGAAGTCAGACATTAAGTGCTTTAGGGCTGAATTAAGCAGGGTAAGGCACCAGCAAGACTCGTACCCCAAATGCAAGCCAAAGATGTTCCACTGGGTGTCTGCTGGAAAATCACCAAAGCCAGTGTTTCCATTTTTCTTTCTTCAACTCTTCAAAAACAAACAAAAAAAAAAATGCAGCTGCCTCCTCTGGAGCCTTGAGGAGGAAAAAACAGACCAATAAAACAGATCAAGTGGGTGTCAGATTGTCTGGAAAGAGGCTGCCTGTTGACTGCTAGGTTGGCTGACACTATTTAGCAAGGGACAGGACTCATCAGGAACTTGCCTTCCCAACTAGGGCCTGATTCACTGCCAGGTTTTCATCATGATTCAATCCATCGTGCATCAACTGCTTTCTCTGCCATGGAGGCTCTTAAGAGGAAAATGCTTATAATGCTTCACATATTGCTAAAATCAAGATGTAGCAGGACTTCTCTTTAGCCTTACCTTGTAGTTCACAGAGAACACAGCTCATTGTATGTATCTCACTATTAGAATTCTGTTATCATCATATTAAATACTTTAGTTGAGTGATTGTCATCTAGCTACACTGCAGGATCCTTAAGCCCAGGAAATTGTCTCCCTCCTTCTGACACAAAGTGTAGGTGCTTAATTATTTTATAGTAAAGAGATAAAGACAATCTACTGACAACTTCTTCCTGTAGTTGGCCATGATTCCATTTTCTAACTTTCCTGGAACTCCCAAAGTTCTTTTTTATGTCTAATCCTGGTCCTCCAGCATTTTTCAGAGTAGTTCTTTGAGCCTGTACACTGTAACTACTCCCAGATTACCTTTGATTATGTTGGCCAGAGTTAGTTTCTGATGTTTTTAGTCAAGGATGCTGACAGACACATTGTAGCAAGGACCAAGCTGAATTAGAAAACTCAATTAAATGACGCCAAACAAACAAAAAAATGAAGTGATCAGTATGGCCGGACAAAATACTTAACTGTAAGACATTTTATTTAATAGAAAATGTCAACTAGGACCTCTCTGTCTCTGGACATCTGGGGAAAATTGACTGGAGTCCCTCAATTCTACAGCTTGTGGAAGTCGAAAGCCTTCTTTCAGATTTCTGAAATCTCCCTAGGGCATTTATAATCTCCTGCCATCCTGTTCGTTTTGGGTGTCCTATCTCCCATGGGCATCCTCTCTTCCAAGCCACATTTACCAACACGGGAATGTCAGACCTCTCAGCAATGTATACATAGACCCACACACGCACATTCACATGCACATACGTATTGAAATAAAACATTCATCATATAAGAGAAAGCAATGCAGTTTTATGACCTTGAGAAAGTTATTTAACCTCCTTGTGTCTTAGTTGACACACGTTGTAAAATAGGGATAATAAGGATATGTATCTTGTAGGACTGTGTTAAAAATTAAATGGAATCATATCAGTTTCTACCCCATGCTGAGCTCACACATTCAACAAAAGAAATGTTCAACACTAATTCATATCCAAACTAGAAAATTTTCCTGAAGGACTGGGTCCTTGGAGAAGTCAGCGCACATACCCCATTAAAGAAAAAATCAAAAAGTTATGCAACTGTACTCTCAAAGTCCCCTACAACTAATGTTTTGCCCCTTCCCAAACAGACCCCAGATTCTCCCCTTCTGAATCATCTCTCCTCCAAACTCCTCCCTTTTCCATTCATTTTCTTCTATCTTCAGAGCAAGTAAAAGGATTCTTTTCCTGGGCTAGAAATCCAGACCTTTCGGTTTCACCCTATGTAGGTACTTTTCCAAGTGGGGACATCCCTTACCAAAGAAGAATTTCTGGTTCATGCTTTTAAAATGACAAAATTTACCCTTGCTAATTACACCTAGAACATGGGTGTCTAGACTTCAGTCATTTGCATAAAGCCCTTGTGTTTTTTTAACATTCCTTTATTAATTAATATAAAAATGCATAATATTTTTAAAAAGAAACTGACATTTCATTTTAAATAAATTAATCATGTAAGGAAATATTTTTTACTATTTTAAGTGGCAGAATAGTATTACTCATCCTCAGGAGGTAACCTCAAAATAAGCATTTAATTTTAAAATAAAAATACTGTTGGTGTACCACCTAAATTCATTATGCATTCCTAACAATTCATGCATCACAATTTGGTAAATGTGAGCCATAATAATCTTTTATTATGGACATTCAGAGGCTGTAGGGAGAGGACATGAGTGGAAAGTCTGTGGCATTTGCCTGTTATTAATATTGTGGATAGAGGGGGGAGTGGGTGAGGAGGAACATATGTTGATGGGATCTGGTTAGAAAACTGACAGAGAGGATGGTCCAGAGACAAGATTCTGGGGCATGATATCATCTTGTATCCCGTACTGTTGTTCCACAGCACCCAGAAGAATGGCTAATGTCCATTTAATCAAATTGTGTTCTGCTCTTAGAATCTAATGCTGCTATAAATAAATGTTTAAAAGCTAGAAATGTTACAGATCATAATATCTGAATTATTCCCCCAAAAGTACATTTTGACCAACTGATCCAGTTTGATACAGTGTCTGAAATTTAAAACAATTTTATAATGTGTCACCATTGATATTGCTCACTCTGGCTTTTTAATTAATAAAAATAAAATTGGGATTCTCTGCATTTCACTCTGCTTTCTCTGGGCAAATAATTTCACAAACTTTTAGAGGAAAATTAAAGACCTGGCACCAGGTCTGGC
The DNA here is from genome assembly GCF_000951035.1 of Colobus angolensis palliatus. Lineage (NCBI taxonomy): Eukaryota > Metazoa > Chordata > Mammalia > Primates > Cercopithecidae > Colobus > Colobus angolensis. The sequence goes on from NW_012122932.1 coordinate 2,928,251, forward strand.
ACCAGCCTAAATACTCTATGTTAAAGTCCTAAGACTCTGAACCAAGTCAGTACATCTGGGAAATAACAAAATCCACACACTTTTATAGAGAGTGTAAAATGTTTTATTGCCAAAAATGCAGTCTTTTTGCATATCTATATGTATTAGAACACAACCTTATTTGAAATATATATATTACAACAATGACAAACTGATCAACATCTCTTTATTAAATACCCACCATGTACCAGGGATTTTGCCAGGGATCATGAAACACATTCTACCCTCAAGGAATTCCCTGGTTGGGGTGATAGTACATCTTGGCAACTCAAGTCATATTACACTAGAGTTTCTGTCAAGATATTTGACAGTTCATTTTGTGATAGTTTCCTACTGTGTCAAACACAGAGGCACAAGGCCCCTGATCTATACCTGAAATATACTTTTCTAGAGGTCTCAAGTGAATGAAAAACAGTTCCTGTGATTACAGAAGGAATGTATTTTTTAGGATGTATTCCAGCTACTGATATCTATGAATAATTCTCAGTCTCAAATGCCAATTCATAACATTTAGGCCTTATTGAATACACTTTTCTTTGTACTATTTGATTGTGCCAAATAAAACAAGTCTTTTCAAAAAGAAAATCTTCCCTAGGAGTCGGATTATTATTTCATCTCCAAGGTTTGCAGAAAATTACAGGAAAACAAATCAGAACCAAAGAAAACCATTTAGCTTTATGTAACTATACCATGCAACCATTATATCACATAATATAATAACCTAGTTGAGAAAAGAAGTGGACAAACTAGACCCTGCTATAAAAAGCAACTTGAATTTGTCTTAAGTTTAGATGTACAGATAGATATTCTTAAGCTATTTTTACCCCTACTTAAATAACATCTTTCTTCCTATTACAGAGATGAATATCTATTTTCAAACACCATCTCCATAATGCAGACTTTTAGTATAGGAAGCTGGAAATATTTACAGCCATATTACATTTTTCATTTAAACAGAAATGACAAAACACTAATAATCAAACAGTACCATGAACATGATTATATATGAAACATCAAAGAAAATCCACATCCGTTAACTTTATAACTCTGTAACAACAGATTTTTAGAGACTTCATAGCAGAAATGTTCACAATTTACAACACAATATGTACAGAAAGGTAACATACCTCACATTAGCATCAAATTTGTCCATTACAGGAAATAAGCATGAGTGAGTCGGATTTCGGTGCCCACAGGGTCCTAAAATGGGGGAAGTAAAAAGATATTAAAAAAGAAAGTACCATTGAAAAATAGAAGTCCTTGTTTTAAAAAAGTCAAGTAATTATTGCTTCCTATTAAGACTTGTTTTGAGAAATATTTAATAAATAATACTAAAGCAAAAAGCTTTTGGCATATGGATGTATGGAACAGCTGAGTGTCACAAAAGGTTTCTTTACATCCTACTGATTGCTTGATGATTAAAACATATGGGTGCTTCTTTTTGCTCCAATTATTGTTATTTTTGTTCTTCCCAGAAACGTGGCTTATTTTTATGATCTGTATTAGGATAGTAACTAGTGAAGATAGGTAGCTACATTCTTATGCTTAAAATAGTATATTGCCCAAAATCGCCAGTCATTTTGTTCCTATGAGGATTTTCAAAGAAAAAAAAGGTTTAAACCATTTTAAGGGTAGGAAATCACAGATTCTTTTGAGAATCTAGTAAACTCTTGAGAACCGTCTGCCCAGAAAAAAATAGATATGCATGCACACACATGCACACTTTCTAGACAGTCCATGGTTCCTTGAACTCAGGTATCCAGGAATCCCAGGCCCATCCAGGAACCCCAGGCTAAGAATTCCCAATTGAAAGAGAGTTAACTTTGAATTACCAAAGTTCCTCTATCACAGACCCTCAGAAGACCTCATACTCTTTAATGGATGGACATTCACTGATCTCCACAAAATCAACCCTCTTAACTAATTGTTCAGTTCCATTTTTGCAAAGAATTTTTATATCTTCCTCACATCTGTTCCACAGCATGATGAATCAGTGAGTGTAGGGGCAGGACCCAGCTGTCTCTTCCAGGGTCACCATGAGCACGTTCCTTTTTCTTCTGAGCATCATCATTCACTTCTCAGTAAAGAGAAGAGCTTGGAAAAAAATAATCTCTGAGTTAATTCTTAGCTCTGATAGTCTATAGTTGTGTTTGCTAGTTTTCTAATTGAATCTTACCAAGAGGAAACTTGAAATCTGTTTATCTACCTAACAGAACCATGAAACTCAGCCTGGACCCTTGGACACCTTGGCCAGGGTGAGCTAAACAGATGTGGCTGGCAGCCAGGAAGAGAATGGCAGATCACAAGATCTGGAAGGGACCTCGACTCTCAGTGTTTTTCAATGTTTGTTTCTTAGATTCTCTAAACTTAACAGGAGCTCCCATGGGCATTTCTGGGCCTGGAGCAGACATGGGGAAGGCTCTACCTGCAGGAATCTGAGCCCCCTCCCCTAGTCTGAAGCAAAGTAGCTCGGTCCACGTCTATCTGTTTTATATTTTGAATGTAGAATAATATTTTGTTGGAAATATGCAAGTACAAAGCCCTAACTATTGAAGTGATGGGGTTCAATCCTCTTTTCTCATCTATCTAAAATTTTCCTGAGATAATCACATCCATCTGATAGCTGAAAATGCAGTACAATTACAATACTATTCACTGTAGACTCCCAAAATTGTATCCCTACGTTGAGACTTTCCCAGATGTAGACAGTGACCATCCAGCATCTCAAGATGGATGATTAAAAAGCATTTCAAACTAAACTCTTCCTTTCTCATCTCCAACACAAAAACCTGCTCTCTCCCAGTGTTCTCCATCTCAGTAAATGGCTCACCATCTACCCAGTGATTCAGACCAAAAACATTTCTTCTCATACCCTAAGACCAAACCATCAGCAAACTCATTCTGTCTATGTTGAAAATGATTCCTGTCCGGGGGTGGTGGCTCATGCCTATAATCCTAACACTTTGGGAGGCCTAGGTGAGCGGATTGCTTGAGCCCAGGAGTTTGAGACCAGCCTGGGCAACATGGCAAAACCCCGTCTCTACAAAAAATTAGCTGGGCGTGGTGACACATGCCTGTAGTCCCAGCTACCTGGGGGGCTGAGGTGGGAGGATTACCTGAGCCCAGGAGATTGAGGCTGCTGTGAGCCAAGATCATGCTACTGCACTCCAGCCTGGGTGACAAAGTGAGAGCCTGTCTCAAGAAAAAAGAATGAAAGAAAAAAAGTAAAAGAAAGAAAGAAAATTATTCCTACACCTGACCCTTCTCACACCTCTGGACCCAGCACCTGGGGCCAAGCCACCAATTTCTTTCTCTGAAATACTCACCCACACCTCCAATCTGTCTCCTGCCAGAATGATATTTTTAAAATGTAAGTCAGGTCATTTCTTGCTTGCATAAAATTCTAGTGGCTTCCTATCATACTTGGAATACAATCCAAATTCCTTATCATAGCTAACCAGACCTTACATGGTCTGGCCCCCACTCTTCTCCAAACTCAACTGTAGCCATGCCCCTCCCCTTCCCTGCCCAGCAACTCACTGGTTTTGCTGCTTTCCTGGGCCGTAATTGTAGGTTCCCACCTCGGGGCCTTTTCACTTTGTCTCTTTTCCCTGGAATGTGACCATGTAGATTACTCTCTCACTTACTTAGGGGTGCCGCTCAAATATCACTTCCTCAGACAGGTCTTCTCTCAACACCTAACTACAATTTCACACCCCATTTTCTAAAAATGTCTATCCTCTTTCTCTGTTCTATTTTTCCTTCTCAGTATATACATATATAGTCAATTGCTTCTTTATTTGTGATCTGTCTTGCTCACTAGAATATACATTTCAAGAGGGCATAGGACACTGTCTTGATCACGGTGACATCCTCAGTGCCCTAGAGAATTGCCTGGTATATTGTATCCTCATCATAGATATTTATTGAGTCAACTAAGTGGTTCATTAGTTTTGCAAATGAGAAAACTGAGGCTTAGGAGTTTTTGACTTCCATACTAGGAGGAAGGGGACCATCCCAGAATACAATATTGTAATTTAAAGAATAGCAAAAGTGTTATATCTTAATTAGTTACCCTTTACTCTATGTTAATAAGTGCCAGACATTGCCCTTTTCCTCCTCCTCCAACCTTTGAGTCCAACCTCTAAGTCCAACCTCCATCCTATAGATGAAGAGACTGAGGGTCAGAGAGGTTGATTGAATTGCTGAAGTCATACCCAGCAGCACTTGACCAATCTGGGAATAGAATTCAGGGCTATGAACTCCAAAACTCGAGCTTTAGCTTACATCATTCTTGTCATCTTATTATATGTCCTCCCACTGGAGCAACAGAGTATCCTGATGAAAGTGAACATTTACCATAATTTTCTGCTGTCCATCCATCTATTTCATCTTTCTCTGAGAATAATGTCTTGATTTTCCTTACTGGAACCAACCCTTCCTTCCTCTAATACCTAGCTCCAGTGATGAACAGGTAAGCAGGGCTGGTCAATGAGAATAGTCCATTCCTGGCAACAAGAATCCCTTAGCTTACTGGCTGGACCAGGGAAAGCAAGGCCTAGAATGTTTGCTAGAAAAAGCTTATCTTTCCTCTGGTGTTGTCAGACAGTTCGAAGCTGTTGGTGGCCATCATTGCCACCCCATGGGAGGAGGCTGTCTGAGAAGAAAACTAAACCAAAGGAAGGCAGAGCTGCAATACAGGGAATGCCAGTGTCCTGACTACATAATTTGAGGCTTCCTGCAGTGTCTTAAGAAAATTTTACACTTGAATGTCCTAATTACTAGAGCTAACAAATTCTTTTTCCCTCCTTAAGCCAGTTTCAGTTGTGTTCCAGTCAGCAAGCAAATGAATGCTGAGTAATATACAATAAAATCAATATTGTATTGTTTTACAGATTAAAAGGAAGAAAAGCTGGGTAGTTTCAGCTTTAAAAGATGTTAAAACCTAAAATTTATATCATTAAAACTGCATATGGAAATGTTACAACACGAGGAAAATCTTATATATTCATAGCATATACATTGTTACATTTTTTGCACTGAAACCCAATGAGCAAATTTAAAATGATTGCCTTTTAACAAACCAGTGAGATAGCATGCATTTTGTTAGAGAAAAAGGAACAGAGGAAGGAGGAGTTCATGATTAGTACCTATCCTAATTTGATTAATTGATTATGCCCGACTATTTTCTGCAGGGCTCACCAGGGAGAATTCATCAGAGCCATGATTATAGGAACATCTCTTGCTGGGAAGATTGCATAGGGTGAGGGGGATGTGGAAGGAACCAGTGCTTTTATCTTGAATACTTATATTTCTGGCTTCTTCACAAAACACTGCCTAGCTAATTAAAAACACAATCAACTCAGAGCATCTCCTATGCTCAGGTACAGGTTGTGTCACTTCTAAAAATTCTGCCAATTCAAATCCATTAAGACCTGGTGTGTCTGTGTGTGGGGGTGTGAGTGTGTTATAATGACAGTCACGCTGTACCCTACCATCTGGGCTAAGGGACAAGAAATGATACCCTCCATACTAATCTGCTTCAGAGAAACAGTCCTAGATCATGGCAAGTTCTGGAAAAGGGATGGGCAAGGAGTCAAGCAAACCCTTCTACCATGTGAGGTACAAATGCATGTCTCAATAGTCTCTCAAGACCATGCTTGACAAGCTCAAACCACTGGAATTACTTAAAACATTTTATCCATCATAAAAGTAAAATTGCAGCAACATGTAACTCCATCAGATTCCCTTGAGCTTCTTTTTCTTGATGGATATATTCAGAATCTGATTTTTCCCTATAAGACTAGGAGGAGGAGGAAGAGCTTACTTTATTTATGCCACTCAACACCATTCCAACCCTTCGTTTTCTGGCTTTACAATTTTAAGGGCAAACCCCAAAAGTAAGTGCATCCCATCTTTACCCTTGTTTTTGATTCAGAATTATCTGAAATATTGCTGTGGAACAGTCGTTAATGGTTAACAGAAGGTGTGTAGTTGCATCTCTATTATAAGAAGTGTGAGCACAGGGTTCACATGTGAATAGTCCCCACCTATTGGAATGAAATATCGATGTAGTTTGGTACAGTGCCAACATCTGCAAACCTGGAGATACGTTGTAACCTCAGCTTGCTTTTCTCCGCTTTGTTTTGTTTTCTCTGGTTTTGGTTGCATGGATGGATATTCATGCATAATTATGCTTGGATTGACCACGTTTCTTTATAGAGTATGCCTACATTTGCTCAATTTCTACATCAAAGGGCATATCCCAATACCCTTCTTTTAGGACAAGTGTCAGGAGTAAGTAAAACATTATTATGTTAATAGCCAAATCAAGGGTGGGAGCCTAACATAATGGAATAATTGATTATGGCCCAATGGAGGGGAAGTCACTGGACCTAGGTCCTCCACCTGACACTGCTACTGTCTTATTCTTAAGCAAGTCTGTTCACTATTCATGATCTCAATTTTCCCAGTTGCAGAATGGAACGGGGCAGAGGATGAACCCACAGGAGAAATGTCAAGTAATTAGAACTTCTCTAAAGTTACAGGAAATTTGTAGAATGTCTCAAATAGGTTCCTTAGGTAGAATAAAAGTAAGAGAAATGTGTAAGGCCAGATATTGGATAAGATTTACCTATACAAAGGCTTGTTGTTGGCTTTGTCACCTCACTGCTATAACCTACTACCCGCCATATGCACTAAAACACACAATCCCATCAGGATCACACAAGCAAGCAACTCACAAACAGTCTTACAAGTTCCATCATGATCGTGATTTCCTAGTACTCCAAACTCTCTTGACCTTCAGTATGAAAAAAATTATCGAATCATCTGAAAACTTGCAACAAAGAAAATACTCTCACTAAATGGAAGAAAAGAATCCTCTTCTTGGCTATTTACTTGGATTTGGTTTTCCGGGAAACATTCAGAATTTATAGGATGCTGTCCTGGCAATTTTTTTAACCTTAATCAGCTGATACATCCTCTTTAAAAGAATTTCTGCCTATAAATTCGTCCCTCACCAAAAAATCACATTGTTTATCTAGAGATCTAAATTGCATTGTACAGGTGAAAATGTGTACAAATGATTTAAAAAAAAAAAGAAGCCTGTGTTTCACGTGCTGGATGTTATTAGCACTGGTAGTAAAAATGTCATTTGAACTAAGTCATTTAGAAAGATTTAGTCTTAAATTAAAAGTTTCTAGCCATTTCATTTGCATAACTGAATATCCAATACGGACACCAATTTTGTTATAATTGAAATACACCTATACTGACAAATACAATTAGGATGCAAAATATTTTTAACTTTTTTCAAAGTAAACACACATTTCTCAGCTGGGTTAATAAACATATCACAGCTGGTAAGTTTAGCACCTTTGTGAAAAAACTATTACATTAAACAGCCCTTAACCAATGAAAGGATATTTAAAATGCATACCCAATCTACCTTTTGTTAAGAGGAATGGATTACAGGAAAAATAAAGGGGTAACATACACTTCCATTTCATGTTGTGCTGAATGGGATATATCTAGTGTTTCTAGAAATCAGGTTTTTTTTCCCAAAGGCAGAGATTTTTTTTCCCCAAAGAATACAATGAGATCCCAAGAAAACAGGACCAATTAAGTGTGAATCTGGAAATTTCATGGGAAAAAAAGAGAAGATTTGGTCATTAATTCATGTGCTTTTGGAATCACTTGATTAACATTTCACTTGCTATTTGATCACAAATGCTATGAGAAAAGAGATATAGTATGTGATCAGCAAGCATCTGAGAATAAATGGCATGGCATAATCTGAAAGTTCTACTCAATAATTAGAGAAGGAACAATTAGCCTTGTCTTTGTGGCTCCAGAGGAGAAATGGGTGCAAGGCTCACGAGGAGTTTGAGACTCACTGTGAGGTAGTTCATTTCAATCATCGGTGCTGTCCAATTATCGATCTGTGTGCCTTGGCAAGCGAAAGGATCCACCTCAGTAGGAGGCTTAGAGGCCAGAAAGCCATCAGATAGTCACGTTTGAGGGAAATAAACAAATCTTAAATGATTCTGAATTCTGAGGAAATCCAGGAATGCAACGAGAACAGAACTAAGAGCCTGTCTATTGTAGAGCAATGGTTCTCAAGTTTAGGCATGCGTAAGAATCACCTGGAGGCTTGTAAAAATGCAAAGGCTGGACCTTACCCCCAAGTTTCTGATGTAGTATATTTAGAATGGAGAATCTACATTTTAACAAATTCACAGATATTACTGCTGCTGGTGGTTCAGGGACCACTCTTTGAGAACCACCATGGCAAAACAGCAGTTCTCCAAGTGTGGTTCACATCCCACTGGAGAAAGGATATGGTCTTAGGCAGTAGGTATCTAGAGCATTAAGTATTCATCAGATCGTATGGCAAAAAACGTGCTCCCTTTTAATTTTCTATTTTAGTTACTGTTTATGTTGATTAAAAGGATTCAAATAGGTGCTAGTTTATCTATGAAAACCCTCCTGTTATTTCCTAATCTCTCTCTTTTTAAAGGAAGAATAGGTCTCAGACTCACAATTTTTTTTCTTCTGGAAACACTATTGTCTTAGTTGGGACCCCAAGAAGCAGAACTCGTGATAAGGACTAAATACACATTGTTAATTTGGCAGGTGCCAGTACACAGATGGGGGATAATAATACAAAAAACGGAATAAGGCACAGTCAATAAAATGTGTGTTATTAAGCCACTGAAGCTTAATCTCACAGGGAAGCTTTGAGAAATGGTGTAAAACATATGCCTCAGAATTCTCCCAGACAAGCGGGTAGGATGGTGGGGTGTGGATACTCCTGCACCCACAATTTTTTGGTTAGAGCTATCCAAAGTGGAACCTGGATTCTCAGGCACTTCCAATTTATTGTGCTTGTGTGCAAAGGGGATTCCAGTAGACTGAGAGCAGCCCTCCAAAAACGTTGCAGGTTCATCATTGGAAGTCTGACGGCTTACAGAGAAATGGTCAGGGGATCTACAGGGAAATGAAGCAACACCAACATTGTCTGTTCCAGCTATTTAGCTGAAATACAATATGAATACATTGTTCTTGGTATATTGTATTTGTTTGTACAGTTATCTTCTATTTCTTGCAATTGGTACTGGTTTTCACTTTTCAATTTTGTTTTCTTATAAAATAAATTTATTTAAGGAAAATTAATTGATCTAAAGAAAAATGTTATGCAGTTAATGTTCCAGATGGTATGAAAAGGTGGCAAGAATCATGAAGGAGTAAAACTCAAACGACTGAAGTTTGAGAAATGCTGGCATAATGGTTTAAAGTGGGAGTTGGCACTTTTTTTCCCCTGTAAACGGCTATTTACCAAGAATTTTAGGCTGTCAAGAGCATAAGGTCACTGTCACAACTACTCAACTCTGCTGTGTAGTATGAAAACAGCCATTAACAATACATAAAGGATGGACATGGCTGTGTTCCAATAAAACTACATATATGGACATAGAAATTTGAATTTTACATAATTTACACTTGTCACAAAATATTATTCTCCTTTTGATTTTTTTGAACAATTTGAAAATGTAAACATTTATTTTTTAGCTTGCAAGCCATACAAAAACAGGCAGTGGGATAGATAGTTTGCCAACCCCTGGTTCAAACCACAACCCTGGAATCTGTCCTATTTCTATTAATTACCGATATGATCTTGGGCAAATTACTTGACTTTTCGTAGCCTCAGCAGCCTCATCTGTATAATGGGGATAAACATACCAACAACCTCACAAGGTTGATGCAAAATTTAAAAACAGAAAATGAACACTTATAAAGCAGGTGCTCCATGAGTTCACAGTATGATGTCAGCCAGCTGTTGTAATAAGGTGGATTCCAGCTTTCCTGTGTCCCAATAATTGCAGGGTAGATATTTCCTACTCTGCTTCTTCACAAAGGCAGCTGTGCACCTAGCACCTAGTGGCCCATCTCCCCTACTTTGGAATGTGGCTACAGAAATTATTCCTCTTCTATATAGGATAAGCCTCTGAAGGCTGAGCTTGAAAAGGCCCAAAAGTTCTTGTCATTACTGATTTCAGAGATCTGGAATTGGGAGCAGGTCAAATCGAAATTTGCATTTCATCTAAATTAACTCTTTACGACTAGTATTTTGAATCTTACAGAATTATGCTGTTGACAGCAGTGGTTCTCAAACATTAGTGTATCTAAAAATTGCACGGAAAACTGTAGGTTCAGGCACTGCCACACTCAAAGCATTTTTTTTCTCTTGTTTTTAAGATGGAGTCTCGCTCTGTTGCCCAGGCAGGAGTGCAGTGGCCGGATCTCAGCTGACTGCAAGCTCCGCTTCCCGGGATCACGCCATTCTCCTGCCTCAGCCTCCCGAGTAGCTGGGACTACAGGCGCCCGCCACCGCGCCCGGCTAATTGTTTCGTATTTTTAGTAGAGACGGGGTTTCACCGTGTTCGCCAGGATGGTCTCGATCTCCTGACCTCGTGATCTGCCCGCCTTGGCCTCCCAAAGTGCTGGGATTACAGGCGTGAGCCACCGCGCCCGGCTAATTTTTTTGTATTTTTAGTAGAGACGGGGTTTCACCGTGTTCGCCAGGATGGTCTCGATCTCCTGACCTCGTGATCTGCCCGCCTTGGCCTCCCAAAGTGCTGGGATTACAGGCTTGAGCCACCGTGCTCTGCCTCAAAGCATTTTTGAATCGTAAATGCCCCCGTGATTCTGATGAAGATGATTCCTGGAGAGCAGTTCAGGAGACACTGCAAGGATGGAGTGCAATCTGTCCAGGTGAGTATACCCTTCTGAAATCCTCTTTAATGATTTTTCTGTGTCTGTTTAAATGCCTCATTGGCTGAGAGACTTGGATTATAGTATTTGCTCTGCGTGCCAAGAGAAAGGTTTCTGCAGGTGTGTTTACCTCTGCTGTCCTCACTCTATGCTATTTCTTCTGAACCTCCTGGATTAGGAAACCATTTACACAGAATTCTCCATTTCAGATATCATGTGCTAATGACTTATTCAATTAAACATGCCAGTGCAATCTCAAAAGACATAGGCTATTTACAGCCTCTTAGATGAAAATTCTTGAGCAAAATCTACATTTTTCCTAGACTAATAAAATGTCACCTCCCCAAAGGCTGCTGTCTACAATCTCCTACCAAGAGTTTCTAAACCAACCCCTGGAGCAAAAATTAAAATTATACCCATAGATTTTAGAGGGGTCCATTTAACACAGAAGAAAGGGCTCCTAGGGAAGAAGCAGAAGAAGAGCAATGGCACATTCCTAACCCTTCACCTGCATTACCTCATTCACCTTCACTTCACACTATCAGGAGATTCTGCAATTATTCTCATTTCACAGATGAAGAAACTGAGGCATAGGAAAGAGGAGCCACCCAAAGCAATTCCAGACAGTGACTCCAGAGCCCAGAGTTTTAACCACTAAGTTATCCCACACACACACACAAACTCAGATCTCAAAGATCCCCTATCTCAGCTCTCCCAGCTTAGTTTACTACTACTTATTTAGCTTCTCAAAGCTTCCAGAATGTCTACCAGCACTTGAAAGACAATACGTTTTTAACTAAGGCTCAGTTTTGCTCCTGGCATCATGTGACTTTGAGCTCCTCACTTTGCCCCAGGTTTATAGCTGTTCAGTGTGGTTAAGATATCCAGCCCACCTGTCTTATAGACCCGCTACTACTCATGAAGTTGAAATAAGATAACTTATGTGAAAGTGCTCTGAACATTGCAAAAAGTTACCCAAAATGATATTTCCTCAGTCTGTCATTTTCATAAATCATTTTGAAATGTTGAGAAGGAAGAAAGAGTGCATTCATTTTATGAAACCATCATCTGTGTCAAAAATCAGATTTTCCAGAGATATAAGGTAGATTGTAAAATACCAAAACTGCTGATCTCTAGGGCAGCAAAGAAACACTACTACTTGGAAGGTAGACTATTTTTTGTGGCTCAATGTAATGGAAATTATGGGAGCTTGAGAATCAGATGACCTGGGCACTGGACATTGCCCTGCCACTACCTGAACTTTAGTGAGTCTTTCCCTCTCCCCTTAAAGGGGAGAGAAAGCTGCTTGGTGGTTAATAAGGTGGTTAGGGCCGGGCTTGGTGGCTCATGCCTGTAATCCCAGCACTTTGGGAGGCCGAGGTGGTGGATCACCTGAGGTCAGGAATTCGAGACCAGACTGGCCAACATGGTGAAACCCTGTCTCTACTAAAAGTACAGAAATTGGCCAAGGTGGGTGGATCATGAGGTCAGGAGATCGAGACCATCTTGACTAACACAGTGAAACCCCATCTCTACTAAAGATACAAAAAATTAGCTGGGCGCAGTGGCGGGTGCCTGTAGTCCCAGCTACTCGGGAGGCTGAGGCAGGAGAATGGCATGAACCAGGGAGGCAGAGCTTGCAGTGAGCTGAGATCCGGCCACTGCACTCCAGTCCGGGTGACAGAGCGAGACTCCGTCTCAAAAAAAAAAAAAAAAAAAAAATTTTTAACTTTTTTCAAAGTAAACACACATTTCTCAGCTGGGTTAATAAACATATCACAGCTGGTAAGTTTAGCACCTTTGTGAAAAAACTATTACATTAAACAGCCCTTAACCAATGAAAGGATATTTAAAATGCATACCCAATCTACCTTTTGTTAAGAGGAATGGATTACAGGAAAAATAAAGGGGTAACATACACTTCCATTTCATGTTGTGCTGAATGGGATATATCTAGTGTTTCTAGAAATCAGGTTTTTTTTCCCAAAGGCAGAGATTTTTTTTCCCCAAAGAATACAATGAGATCCCAAGAAAACAGGACCAATTAAGTGTGAATCTGGAAATTTCATGGGAAAAAAAGAGAAGATTTGGTCATTAATTCATGTGCTTTTGGAATCACTTGATTAACATTTCACTTGCTATTTGATCACAAATGCTATGAGAAAAGAGATATAGTATGTGATCAGCAAGCATCTGAGAATAAATGGCATGGCATAATCTGAAAGTTCTACTCAATAATTAGAGAAGGAACAATTAGCCTTGTCTTTGTGGCTCCAGAGGAGAAATGGGTGCAAGGCTCACGAGGAGTTTGAGACTCACTGTGAGGTAGTTCATTTCAATCATCGGTGCTGTCCAATTATCGATCTGTGTGCCTTGGCAAGCGAAAGGATCCACCTCAGTAGGAGGCTTAGAGGCCAGAAAGCCATCAGATAGTCACGTTTGAGGGAAATAAACAAATCTTAAATGATTCTGAATTCTGAGGAAATCCAGGAATGCAACGAGAACAGAACTAAGAGCCTGTCTATTGTAGAGCAATGGTTCTCAAGTTTAGGCATGCGTAAGAATCACCTGGAGGCTTGTAAAAATGCAAAGGCTGGACCTTACCCCCAAGTTTCTGATGTAGTAGATTTAGAATGGAGAATCTACATTTTAACAAATTCACAGATATTACTGCTGCTGGTGGTTCAGGGACCACTCTTTGAGAACCACCATGGCAAAACAGCAGTTCTCCAAGTGTGGTTCACATCCCACTGGAGAAAGGATATGGTCTTAGGCAGTAGGTATCTAGAGCATTAAGTATTCATCAGATCGTATGGCAAAAAACGTGCTCCCTTTTAATTTTCTATTTTAGTTACTGTTTATGTTGATTAAAAGGATTCAAATAGGTGCTAGTTTATCTATGAAAACCCTCCTGTTATTTCCTAATCTCTCTCTTTTTAAAGGAAGAATAGGTCTCAGACTCACAATTTTTTTTCTTCTGGAAACACTATTGTCTTAGTTGGGACCCCAAGAAGCAGAACTCGTGATAAGGACTAAATACACATTGTTAATTTGGCAGGTGCCAGTACACAGATGGGGGATAATAATACAAAAAACGGAATAAGGCACAGTCAATAAAATGTGTGTTATTAAGCCACTGAAGCTTAATCTCACAGGGAAGCTTTGAGAAATGGTGTAAAACATATGCCTCAGAATTCTCCCAGACAAGCGGGTAGGATGGTGGGGTGTGGATACTCCTGCACCCACAATTTTTTGGTTAGAGCTATCCAAAGTGGAACCTGGATTCTCAGGCACTTCCAATTTATTGTGCTTGTGTGCAAAGGGGATTCCAGTAGACTGAGAGCAGCCCTCCAAAAACGTTGCAGGTTCATCATTGGAAGTCTGACGGCTTACAGAGAAATGGTCAGGGGATCTACAGGGAAATGAAGCAACACCAACATTGTCTGTTCCAGCTATTTAGCTGAAATACAATATGAATACATTGTTCTTGGTATATTGTATTTGTTTGTACAGTTATCTTCTATTTCTTGCAATTGGTACTGGTTTTCACTTTTCAATTTTGTTTTCTTATAAAATAAATTTATTTAAGGAAAATTAATTGATCTAAAGAAAAATGTTATGCAGTTAATGTTCCAGATGGTATGAAAAGGTGGCAAGAATCATGAAGGAGTAAAACTCAAACGACTGAAGTTTGAGAAATGCTGGCATAATGGTTTAAAGTGGGAGTTGGCACTTTTTTTCCCCTGTAAACGGCTATTTACCAAGAATTTTAGGCTGTCAAGAGCATAAGGTCACTGTCACAACTACTCAACTCTGCTGTGTAGTATGAAAACAGCCATTAACAATACATAAAGGATGGACATGGCTGTGTTCCAATAAAACTACATATATGGACATAGAAATTTGAATTTTACATAATTTACACTTGTCACAAAATATTATTCTCCTTTTGATTTTTTTGAACAATTTGAAAATGTAAACATTTATTTTTTAGCTTGCAAGCCATACAAAAACAGGCAGTGGGATAGATAGTTTGCCAACCCCTGGTTCAAACCACAACCCTGGAATCTGTCCTATTTCTATTAATTACCGATATGATCTTGGGCAAATTACTTGACTTTTCGTAGCCTCAGCAGCCTCATCTGTATAATGGGGATAAACATACCAACAACCTCACAAGGTTGATGCAAAATTTAAAAACAGAAAATGAACACTTATAAAGCAGGTGCTCCATGAGTTCACAGTATGATGTCAGCCAGCTGTTGTAATAAGGTGGATTCCAGCTTTCCTGTGTCCCAATAATTGCAGGGTAGATATTTCCTACTCTGCTTCTTCACAAAGGCAGCTGTGCACCTAGCACCTAGTGGCCCATCTCCCCTACTTTGGAATGTGGCTACAGAAATTATTCCTCTTCTATATAGGATAAGCCTCTGAAGGCTGAGCTTGAAAAGGCCCAAAAGTTCTTGTCATTACTGATTTCAGAGATCTGGAATTGGGAGCAGGTCAAATCGAAATTTGCATTTCATCTAAATTAACTCTTTACGACTAGTATTTTGAATCTTACAGAATTATGCTGTTGACAGCAGTGGTTCTCAAACATTAGTGTATCTAAAAATTGCACGGAAAACTGTAGGTTCAGGCACTGCCACACTCAAAGCATTTTTTTTCTCTTGTTTTTAAGATGGAGTCTCGCTCTGTTGCCCAGGCAGGAGTGCAGTGGCCGGATCTCAGCTGACTGCAAGCTCCGCTTCCCGGGATCACGCCATTCTCCTGCCTCAGCCTCCCGAGTAGCTGGGACTACAGGCGCCCGCCACCGCGCCCGGCTAATTGTTT